>NC_037689.1:111096571-111142097 GCF_003255815.1 Theropithecus gelada | reverse complement strand
CTATTCACAATAGCAAAGACTTGGAATCAACCCAAATGTCCATCAGTGACAGATTGGATTAAGAAAATGTGGCACATATACACCATGGAATACTATGCAGCCATAAAAAAGGATGAGTTTGCGTCCTTTGTAGGGACATGGATGCAGCTGGAAACCATCATTCTTAGCAAACTATCACAAGAACAGAAAACCAAACACCGCATGTTCTCACTCATAGGTGGGAACTGAACAATGAGATCACTTGGACTCAGGAAGGGGAACATCACACACCGGGGCCTATCATGGGGAGGGGGTAGGGGGGAGGGGAGAGGGGGGAAGGATTGCATTGGGAGTTATACCTGATGCAAATGACGAGTTGATGGGTGCAGCAGACCAACATGGCACAAGTATACATATGTAACAAACCTGCACGTTATGCACATGTACCCTACAACTTAAAGTATAATAATAATAAATAAATTAAAAAAAAAAAAAGAAAGAAAATGTGGTACATATACACCATGGAATACTATGCAGCCATAAAAAGAAATGAGATCCTGTCCTTTGCAGAGACATGGATGGAGCTGGAAGCCATTGTCTTCAGCAAACTAACACAGGAACAGAAAACCAAACACTGCAAGTTCCCACTTGTAAGTGGGAGCTGAACAATGAGGACACATGGACACAGGGAGGGGACCGAACAGATACTGGGGCCTGTCGTGGGGGCAGAGGGAGGGAGAGCATCAGAATATACAACTAATGCATGTGGGGCTTAATACCTAGGTGATGGGTTGATAGGTACAGCAAACTACCATGGCACACATTTACCTAGGTAACAAACGTGCACGTCCTGTACATGTATCTGGAACATAAAATAAAAATAAACCAACAACAATATTAACAAACATGATCTAATTGGCATCAATAGAGCATTAGATCCAAGTGCAAAATGCTCAATTTTTTAAGTATCTATAGTATATTCACCAAAATAGATCATATGATAAGCTATAAATTAATTCTCCACAATTTTAGAAAGATTGAAAGCATAAAAAGTAATTTCTATGACCACAAACATATTAAATTAAAAATGAATAGATAGGAGTGATGTCAGAAGGCATGACAGAGTAAGAACCCCTGAAAATCCTCTCCTTATAAAAACAGGATCACAGGCAAAAATTGTCAGAATCAACATTTTCAAAATTTTGGAAATTAGCAACTTACAAAAATTCTGGAAGTGTTTATTCAAGAGAAACAGCTGAAACTCAGTAAATAAAGCAATCCTTGTGCTGTTTTAACTTGCACAAATTCTATCCTCCTCTCCTCAGCCCTGTAGTAGTCTTGAAAACCAATAGCCCAAAATAATGGTGAAAATCAGCAGTCTAGTAGCCCCAGGAGGGATCGTAATAGGACTTCCACTAAAGCTCAATTTCTAGTCATTTGACATGGACCTATCTGTCTGCTCCCTGGAAAATGAAAATCCCACTCACAAGGCTTTTCTTTATTTAATTTTCCCCAGAGGTCACTCTGTGGGAATAGCTTTTCCCTAGGGGTGTTTATGAAAAGCCATCAAAATTTCCCTAGTGATTGTTTAGTTTTGTAGCTGCCTAAGGTGGTGATAACGGTTGGGGCAATGAGCTAATAAAATGTCTTAAAAAGAAAAGATGGAGAATAAGATGTTCATAAAGACACTGGTAAGATTTTTGCTAGACCAGAAAAAAGACAAGACACTGAAAAGCTGAAACAAATTCCTGGGGATCTAGAAGGCCAGGTGCATATGCAGGGCTGTGTGTATGCTCAGGAAAAACCTGAGAAGGCCCCATACTCTCACACCTGTTATTGAGGCTATGAACAATCAGGAAGTAAAGGAAAAGGGTGGAGCTATAAAGCGCCTGCCTGAGAGTTGAAGGTGTCCTTCAACACATACATAGACTCTAGGCAAAGATTGGTAGAATTATTGGCTCCCAAGACTTAAGGAAATCTCCATCCAGTTATTACAGTCCGTTAAACTATCCAAGCAAGGAGAAATTTCAGTGGCCACACTCAAAAATGAACACATATTAACTTTCCCAAATTAGTCAAGATAAGTTTCTAAACAACAGAAAAGCAACAATAATGACAACAACAAACTGCAATAACAACAAAGCCAATAGGCATCTATATTCAGAATTGCCACATTACATTATTTAAAATGCACAGTTTTCAATAAAAAGTAACTATCAGATATGGAAGCATCAAGGAAGTACGTTCCATACATGGGTAAAGAGAGGAAACAGCCAATAGAAACTGTTTCTGAGGAGGCCTACGAGTTGGACTTACTAGGCAAAAACTTTAAATGAGTTTTATATGCTCAAAGAGCTAAAGGAAACTGTGTATAAATAACTAAGGCAAAGTATGAAAATTATAGCTCACTAAATACAGAATGCCAACAAAGATGTATTTTTTTAAAGACATAGCAATTCTGGAATCTAAAAGTATAATAACAGCAATGAAAAATGTGTTAGAGGGGCTTATATTAGTTTATTATGGCTGACATAACAAGGTATAAACAATACAAATTTATCTTCTCACTGTTATGGAAACTAGGAGGCCAGGAACAAGGTGCCAGCAGAATTGATTTCTCCTGAGGCCCCTCTCCTGGTATCATTTTCTGTATTTTTCTTTGCTGCTATAACAGAATACCTGGGACTGACTAATTCATAAACAATAAAAATTAATTTTCTCACAGTTTTGGAGGCCGGGAAATTCAAGTCTACCCTTATTGGGTTCTCTCAGCTTTTTAAAAAACTTCTTTACCTATGCACCTGGCCAATGGATGGCAAGATGCAACAACTTGGATTCTGTATTTAAGATATGTGGCTATTTTGCTTAACCTTTTGCTAAGTTACACAATTCAGCAAGTATTTAACAGAAATCTCAGAACTGGGGTAACTGGCCTGGGCATAGCTTTAATCTTAAGGTGATACTGCTGTTCCTACATATGTCTTCTTTGGGAACATCAAGTGGATAGGTGAAGGTTGGAGAGGATGCAACTGGCAGGGCATGAATCAAATATTCCCAAGACTTGTGGCCAAATATCATCTGTATTAATTTTCTAGGGCTGCATAACAATGTCCTCAAATTTTGTGATTTAAACAGGAGAAGTTTATTGTCTCACAGTTTTGGAGGCTGAATCTGAAATCAAGGTGTCAGTAAGGTTGGTTTCTTCTGATGGCTGTGAGGAAGAATCACTTTCAGGCCTTTCTTCTACTTCTGGTAGCCTTAGGAATCTTTTGGGTTGTAGATGGTGTACTCCCTGTTTCTTCATACTGCCTTACTTTTGTACGTATCTGTCTTTTTACCTGTTTTTTTTTTTTTTTTTTTTTTTTTTTAAATATATAAGAACACCAGTCATATTGGATTAGGTACCCATCTTTCTTCTGTATGACTTTATCTTAATTAATTATGTCTGCAATGACCCTATTTCCAAATAAAGTCACAATCAGAGGTATGGGGGTTAGGATTTTAACATAGAAATTGGGGCTGCGGGGGAGAGGGGTGCAGGCACAATTCAACCCATACAGTCTGCCATTAACATTAGGAGAAAACCAAAGGCAGCGATGATTTGCCCTACCAGGTCCTCTGGTCTTCTCTTTTGCTTGATATCATACCGTAACCACTTCAGCATTTGACATCTTTAAACTTGTGGCATGCTTTTAGTTTTGCAAATATATCATGCTATTTTATACCTCTTTGCATTTTATTTCTGTACTTTTTTTTCTGGAATGCCCCTTTATACCCTATGCTTGGCTTCACTTATCTCAAGAGTAATGTACAAGGTCATCTCCTCTTTGAAGCCTTTCCTGACCACATTTATAGCTTTATTACCTTTCAACTCTATTGTCCAGGTAGAACTTTACTCATTTTTATCCCATTTTTTCTGCTCTTACACTTATTATAGAACATAATACCCTTTTGCACTATTTTTCTCTTTGAATGTTTTCCCCTTCTAGAATACAAGCACCTTAAGATCAAGGTTTCATGAACTACTTCCCTTTGTTTCCCTGAAATTTAGAGCAATTTCTGACACATGTAGGTGCTCAACGGATTTTTTTAGGAATTAAAAATTATTATTTATAGGAAAGGCATCATGTCCAAGAGTTTTTGTTGTTGTGGTGGTGGTGGTTGTTGTTGTTGTTGTTGTTGTTGTTGTTCTTTGAGAGAGAGTCTCACTCTATCACCCAGGCTGGAGTGCAGTGGCGTGATCTGGGCTCACTGCAAGCTCCGCCTCCCGGGTTCAGGCCATTCTCCTGCCTCAGCCTCTGGAGTAGCTGGGACTACAGATGCCCACTACCACGCCTGGCTAATTTTTGTATTTTAAGTAGAGACGGGGTTTCACCTTGTTAGCCAGAATGATCTGGATCTCCTGACCTCGTGATCCGATTGCCTCGGCCTCCCAAAGTGCTAGGATTTTTTAAAATGTGTATTTTAGTGCCAATGAAAGTCTGGGAAAAGTCATTTAGGATGTGTGAGAAGGTGAAAAAGAATTTTAGAATTCTAGTTGACTAGGATGTGGAAACCCCTTTTACTCACACTCTGTATCCAACATCAGGCATTGAAAATAGTGTTCCTTTTCATCATTTGCCCAGAATCAGTCTTGGCAACTACCTACTAATGAGTATATTAAACAACAACAACAAAAATGTATGCATATGACCAAACTAACAATGTGGCCCCTAGAGTTTGAGAGGAAAGGACTCACTAAGTTCATGCCATATCTGGTTTCCTTCATACTCTTCAAAATACAATGACCAGAAGCATATTAATACAAAAACATCTCCTATAAATGATATTTAATTATTTATTTTAAAATTAACACTGAATAAAACTTTTTGAAGGTATAAAGAACAATTCTTAAATAAATCAAAGTGACAGTAATAAATAACTTGGATGTGGGAGTGGATGGAAATTAATTTAGATTCCTTACATTGCTTAGTCCAAAGTAAACCAGGGTTTCCATTAGGCTTAGCAAAGTCTAGGGCATTATGCCTTTGATTTGTTTTTATTTTTTTAATTTTTAAATTTTAAAAACATTTTTATCAAGGTGGAATATACGTACCAAAAAATCCACCATTTTAAGGTGAAGAATTCAGTGACATTAAGTACATTCACAATGTTAGGCAACCATTACCCCCATCTAGTTCCATCACTTTTTCAGGATCTACAAGAGACCTGTCAAGCAGTTACTCCCCACTTCTCACTGTTCCCCCACCCTTGGCAATGAATAATTTGTTTTCTTTCTCTATGGATTTACCTATTTTGCATATTTCATGGAAATAGAGTAAACCAGTATGTGAGCTTTTGTGTCTGACTTCTTTCACTCAGCATGTTTCCAAGGTTCATTCATGTTTTAGCATGAAGTAGTACCCCAGTCCTTTTTATAGCTGAATAATATCCCATTGCATGGATATACCACATTTTATTTACCCATTCATAAAGTAATGGACATTTGTGCTATTTCCACCTTTTGGCTATTGTGAAAACTCACTAGGAACATTAATGTGTAAATATCTGTTTGAATTACCTGTTTTCAAATTTTTAGTGTATATAACTAGGAGTGCCATGGCTGGGTCACATGGAAATTCTGTTTAACTTTTTGAGGAACTGTCAAATTGTTTTCCACAGTGACTCACCATTTCTCACTCTCACCAGCAATGTACAAAGGTTCCATTTTTCCACATCCTTGGCAATACTTGTTTCTTTCCATATTATTATTATTATCGCCATCATAGTGGGTATAAAGTAATTGTGGCTTTGATTTGCATTTTCATAATGAGTAATATACTTTTCATGTGCCTGTGGGTCATTTGTATATGTTCTTCAATCAAATGCCTGTTCAAGTTCTTTGCCCATTTTCTAACAGTGTTGTTTGTCGTTTTATTGAGTTTTAAGGGTTTGTTTTATATATTCTGGATGTTAAAACCTTATCACATATATGATTTACAAATATTTTCTCCTAGAAGTTTTCTTTTCATATTTTTGATAGGCACAAACATTTATAATTTTGATGAAACCCAATTGATCTAGTTTTTCCTCTTTTTGCTTGTGTTTCTGATGTCTTGTCTAAAAATCCATTGCCAAATCCAACATCAGGAAAATTTACCAGTACGTTTTCTTTCATGAGTTTTATAGTTTTAGCTCTTACATTTATATCTTTGTTTTATTTTGATGTATTTTTAATATATTGTGTTGAGGTTTATTCTTGTTAATATGGATATTCAGTTGTCACAGTATCATTCGTTGAAGCCAGTATTCTTTTTCTACCCTTGTCAAAAATCAATTGATGATAGATATATGGGCTTGTTTTTATACTATTAATTCTCTTCCAGTCATCTATATGGCTATCCTTATGCCAGTCCCACACTGTTTTAATTACAGTATTTTTGTAGTAGTTTTGAAATTGGAAAGCCTGAGTCTTCCAACTTTGCTATTTTTTTTTCCTTAAGATTGTTTTGGCTATACAGCATTGCTTACAATTCTATAAGACTTTTATTAAAATTTTTTGTTCAATTTCTGAAAAATGTGTTGTTGGTTTTCCTAGAGATTGCATTGAATCTGTAAATACCTTTGGGTAGTATTGCCATATTAACAATATTAAGTACTTCAATGCATGAACATGGAGTGTCTTCCCATTTGTTTTGTCCTTCTTTAACTTCCTTCAGCAATGTTTTGTAGTTTGTCATGTGCACATCTTGCTCCTCTTGGGTTAAATTTAATTTCAAATATTTTATTCGTTTTGATGCTGTTGCAAGGGGAATTGTTTCTTTAATTTTCTCTTCAAATTCTCTACCGCTACCATATAGAAATACAAATGATTTTTGCAGTTTGCTTACTCCTTTTCTTTTAAGACTACTGATGTACCAGTTACTAGTCTTCAATTTACAAAGACAATATTTGGCTAAAGGACAATAATTGTATTCTCCCCTGTTGGTGATTGATTGCCTTGTACAAAATGCTTGCATTTTTATCATTTCATATAATTAGATGGCCAAACTATAGGCAAATATCAGAAGTAAAAGATTTTATGTATGTGTGCATACAATAACCACTCTTGCAAAGTATGTTAATACAAACATGAATATTCATTTTAAGATTGGAAGACAGATGAGTAAACTTTACTAAAGATTTCCATGGTTTGAAATTTACATTCTATGTAGCAACGAATAACCTGGTTATCAAATCCTCTTTTAAAAGGAACCAATATTACACAAGATAATCATTATGGTAGACTACTCTGTGACAGCCCCTGTACGGCCCTCCCAAATAGCAGTCAAAAAGTTATTAAGGAGAAGTGGCGAAGATAGCCAACTAAGAAGCAGCTAGTGTGTGTTGCTCTCATGGAGAAGAATGGAAGGGTCAAGTAAATACAACACCTTCAACTGTGTATTAGTTCGTTCTCACACTGCTATGAAGAAATACCTGAGACTGGATAATTTATAAAGGAAATAAGTTGAATTGACTCACTGTTCAACATTGCTGGGGAGGCCTCAGAAAACTTACAATCATGGTGGAAGGCCAAGGAGAAGCAGGCACCTTCTTTGCAGGGTGGCAGGATGGAGGGAGTGCAAGTGGGGGAAATGCCAGATGCTTATAAAACCATCAGCTCTTCTGAGACTCACTCATTATCATGAGAATAGCATGGGGGAAACCACCCCCCTGATCCAGTTACCTCCACCTGGTCCCACTCTTGACATGTGGGGATTGTGGAGATTACAATTGACAGTGAGATTTGGGTGGGGACAAAGTGCCAAGCCATATCAAACTGAAATATCCCGGTATTCACACTGGGACTAATCAAGGAAACAACTCGACCCATGAAGAATGGAGAAAAGCAAAACAGGATGATGGCCCACTCAAGAGCAACATGGAGCCAGGGGAAACTCCTTTGCCCAGGGAAGCAACGGGTGAATGTGCAACACTAGGAACCCACACTCCTTCCTTCCATGGATCTTTGAAACCCTTGGGTCAGAAGATCCCCTCAAGAATCCACTCCACCAGGGCTTTCAGTCTGATGCACAGAACTACGTGGAGTGTTGGCAGAGCAGCCACTCAAGCACATGTGGAGACTGGGAGCTTGGATACCTGGGCTTTTTTGGGCTTCCTGGTAAAAATAGCTGCAACTCTGGCAAAGTGGGAGGTTAGACTCCTGTACATACCCCTAGGAAAAAGGCTGAATGTACGGGGCTGAGCAGTGACAGTCTGCAGGCCGTGCTTTCCACTGGCTTAGAAATCCAGCCAACCACCTGTAGCAGCATTGTACCTCCCTGAGATGAAGCTCCCAGAGGAAGGGGCAGGCCACCAGCTTTGCTATTTGGGTGACTTAGCCATTCCAACCTTTGGGCTTTGGATAGTCCAGGCTGACCAGGGGACGAAGGGATACTCCAGCACAGCACAGATGCCCCACAAACATGGCCAGGCTGCAGATTTAAGTGGGTCCCCAATCCCATTCATTCTCACTTGCCAAGACTTCCTTACTGGGGTCTTCAGCCGCCATCTCTGGTGTTCTTTGGCAAAGCAGTTTCAAACTTCTCTGGGATACAGCCTCCAGAGGGAGGGGTGGACCACCATCTTTGCTCTTTGGGCAACTTAGATGTTCTGCCCTTTAAACTTTAGAGAGTCTGAGGCAACTGGGGACAGGAGAGGTCTCCCTGCACAGCACAACTGCTCTTCAAAAATGTGGCCTGACTGCTTTGTTAAGCAGGTCCCTGATACCATTTCTCAACACTGGGTGGAACTTCTCAACCAGGGTTTCAAGCTACTCCTGCCAGGGTTCTCCTACTGACAGAGGTTTCATAGATCCTGGGACAGAGCTCCCAGAGGAAGAGGTGGGGTGCCATCTGTGCTATTTGGGTGACTTAACCATTCCAGAATTCAGACTTTGGAGTGTCTGAAGTGATTGGAGGGCTAAGTGAACCCCAGCACACCACAGCTGCTCTACGAGAACGTGGCCAGACTGATTTTTAAAGCAAGTCCTTGATCCTGTTCTTCCTCACTGGGTGGGACTGCCCAATTGGAGTCTCCAGCCATCTCCTACAGTGCATTCGGGCCAGCAACAGATTCATACCTTCTTGGGATGGTGCTTCTGAAGGGAGGGGCAGGCTGCCATCTTTGCTGTTTCACAATCTTCACTAGTGATATAACCGGGTACTGGAAAATCTGAGGCAACTAGGGACTGGAGTGATCTTCCAGTATACTGCAGCAGCCCTATGTAAAAGTGGCCAGACTGTTACATTGGTGCCCATTCCTATATCTACTCACTGAGCAGGTGCTTCAGGCCTAGGCCTCCAACCACCTCGCAGCAGACCAATCGAGCCAGTAGCAACTAGGAACTCTGTGGACAGAGCCTCTGGGGGCAACTGAAAGCCTCTCTGCCACTGCCTCTGCAGTGAAACTGCCCTTGATACCCTTGGACTGATGAAACAGCAAAGACTCTAAGTGCCTTATCTATACTTCCAATAAGCTGCAGTCAAACAAAGGAGAGGCAGCCAGTTCATTTCCTACGGGTCCCACAAACCCTCTACTGCTCATCACCAGACAGGGAATCCCTTGCTTGGGCCCACAGCACAGACCCTCCATCCTGGGCTGACTTCACTTAGTAATTGCTGACCTGCATCTCTCTGGGGTAGAGCATCCAGGAGACAAGCAAAAGACCCTTGGCTACAGCCACTACTAAAGTCCCTTCCTTGGCTGCCTCCAAGCTGGGAAAGAAACATAAACACTGAGATCACCACAGTGCTTCAGTGGGCAGTCCAGGAGTGCCAAGACATGATCTACACCCAGCACTCCAGGGGTAGAGGAGCCACTTTCAGAGCATTGAAAGGGAGCATGGATTCAACTATGAGGAAACACAGGGGAGACACATAACTAAGCAAGAGTCTACCAACTGACCAACACACCTAAGCGCTACCTACTGGATCACACCCAACAGCTTCAACACCAAAAATACATCACTAACATACTCCTCTCTGAAACCAGAGGCAAGAAATCAGCTTCAAATACAGACCCTGCACAAAACCTTGGCCTGGTGAAATCATTCAGAAGAGAAGTGGCAGAAGGATAAAATAGCCAGTATAGAAAAGAACCTAACAGATCTGATAGAGCTGAATAACATAATACAAAAATTTCACAATGAAACCACAACTAGTAACAGCAGAATAAACCAACCTGAGGAAAGAATCTCAGAACTTGAAGATTAGCTCTCTGAAATAAGAAAGTGAGGCAAAAATAAAGAAAATAAATAAAAACGAATGAATAAAACCTCCAAGAAGTATCTGGTAGTTGAAGTATGAGCTTGAAGGAACATACCTCAAAATAATAAGAGCCATCTTTGACAATCCCACAGCCAACATTATACTGAATGGGAAAAAGTTGAAAGCATTTCCCTTGAAAACCAGCAAAAGACAAGAATGCCTTCTCTCACCATTCCTATTTAACTTCCTATTGGAAGTCCTAGCCAAAGCAATCAGGTAAAAGAAAGAAAGAAACGGCATGCAAATAAGAAGAGAGGAAGTCAAACTATCTCTGTTTGGATATGACATGATTCAATACCTAGAAAACCCCATAGTCCTAGCCTAAATGCTCCTTCAGCCAAAAAACAACTTTTGCAAAGTTTCAGGATACAAAATCAATGTACAAAAATCACCAGCATTCCTATACACTAACAATAGCCAAGCTGAGAACCATATCAGAAAGACAAGCCATTCACAATTGCCATGAACAGAATAAAATACCTAGGAATACAGCTAGCCAAGGGGGTGAAAGGTCTCTACAATGAGAACTACAAAGTATTTGTCAAAGAAATCAAAGACGACACAAACAAATGGAAAAACATCCCATGCTCATGGACAGGAAGAATAAATATAATTAAAATGGCCATATTTCCCAAAGCAATTTACAGATTTAATGTTATTATTACCAAAATACCAATAACATTCTCCACAGAACTAGAAAAAAAAAATATTTTAAAATTCATCTAAAACCAAAAACCAGACTGAACAGCCAAGGCAATCCTAAGCAAAAAGAACAAAGCTGGAAGCATCACGTTACCCAACTTCAAACTATACTACAGGGCTACAGTAAGCAAAACAGCATGGTACTGGTACAAAAACAGGTGCATAGATCAATGGATCAGAATAGAGGCCTCAGATATAAGGCTACACATGTACAACCATGTGATCTTTGACAAAGTTGATGAAAACAAGTAATGGAGAAAAGACTCCCTATTCAGTAAGCAGTGCTGGGACAACTGGCTAGCCATGTGCAGAAGATTGAAGCTGAATCCCTGCCTAACAACATACACAAAAAGAATCTCAATATGTATTACAGACTAAAATGTAAAATCCAAAACCATAAAAACCCTTAAAGACAACTTAGGCAACATCATCCTGGACCTAGGAATAGGCAAAAATTTCATGACAAAGACACCAAAAGCAATCATGACAAAAGCAAAAATTGACAAGTGGGATCCAACTAAACTTAAGAGGTTCTGCACAGTAAAAGTAACTATCAACAGTGTAAACAAACCACCTACAGAATGGGAGAAAATATTGGCAAATTATGCATCTTTTTAAAGGTCTAATATCCAACATCTATAAAGAACTTAAATTTACAAGAAATAAACAACCCTATTAATAAATGGGCAAAGGACATCAACGGATACTTTTCAAAAGAAAACATACATGCCACCAATGAGCATACGAAAAAAAGCTCAATATCACTGATCATTAGAGAAATGCAAATCAAAACCACAAGATACCATCTCACACCAGTTAGAATGGCTATTAGAAAACTCAAAATATAACAGATGCTGGTGAGGTTGCAGAGAAAAGGTGAGAGTATAAATTAGTTCAATCATTGTGGAAAACAGTATGGCGATTCCTCAAAGTGCTAAAAGCAGAACTATCATTTGAACCAGCAATTTTATTACTGGGTATATCCAGAGGAATATAAATCATTCTGCCTTAAAGACACATGTACGTGAATGTTCACTGCAATGCTATTCACAATAGCAAAGACATGCAATCAACTTAAATGCCCATCAATGACAGACTAGATAAAGAAAATGTGGTATATATACACCATGGAATATTATTCAGCCATAAAAAAGAACAAGATCATGGCTTTTGCAGGAACATGTATGGAGCTGGAAGCTAATATCCTTAATAAACTAATGCAGGAACAGAAAACCACATACCACAAGTTCTTATTCATAACTGGCAGCTAAATAATGAGAACGCGTGAACACAAAGCAGGGAAAAACAGACACTGGGGCCTACGTGAGGGGAGAGAGTGGGAGGAGCAAGAGGAGCAGAAAAGATAACTGTTGAGTACTGGGCTTAATTCCCGGGTGATGAAATAATCTGTACAACAAATCCCCATGACATGAGTTTACCTATGCACCAAACCTTCACATGTACGCCGAAATCTAAAATAAAAGTTTAAAAAAGTTATTAAGCATACATGCTCTTGCCTGAAAGATGACAACAACAAAATCAGCTAGCAGTTGGAAGAAGACAAAACTTCCCAATGTGGTTGGCAATTTTCTGAATAATCTAGCCCCTAGTTACCTCTTGCCACTCTTTTTTAAAGACTTTATTTTTAGAGCAATTTTAGACTCACAGCAAAATTGAGAAGAAAACAGAGATATCCAGCATGCCTTCTGCCCCAGCACATGCATATCCTCCCCCATTAACATCTCCCAACAGATACACTGACACAGTATCACCCAAATTCAGTAGTTAACATTAAGGTTCACTTTTGATGTACTTTCTATGAATTTGGAGAAATTTATCATGGCATGTATTTCTATTATAGTACCACAGAGTATTTTTAACTACCCTAAAAGTCCTCCGTGCCCTGTCTATTCATCTCCTCCAACCCCTCTTACCCTGGCAACCAGTGATTTTTTTTTTTTTTTTTTTTTTACTGTCTCCATAGCTTTGCCTTTTCCATAATGTCAAATAATGGTGTAATGGAATCATATCAACTATTTGACATTCTGGAAAAGGCAAAGGTATACAGCCTTTTGAAATTGGATTTTTTTTTTCACTTAGTAATATATGTTTATGTTTCCTCCATGACTTTTCATGACTTGATAGTTCATTTCCTTTTAGCAATGAATAACATTCCATTGTCTGGTTGTACGGATGTACTACAGTAAATTTATCTATTCACCTACTGAGGGATATTACGGTTGCTTCTAACTTTGGGCAATTATGAATAAAGCCATATAAAAATATGTGTGGATGTTTTTGGGTGGACATGAGTTTTCAACTGTTTTGAGTAAATACTAAGGAGGATGAATGATGAATGGTGTGATAAGAGCATATTTCATTTGGTAAGGATTTAACAAACTATCTTCCAAAATGGCTGTACCATTTTGCATTTCCACCAGCAATGAATGAGAGCTCCTGTTTTTCTACATCTTTGCCACCATTAGATGTTGTCAACATTCTGGATTTGGGGATTCTAATAGGTGTGTAGTGGTATCTCATTATTGTTTCCTCTTGCCATTATTTTTTAATTGTATATATTTAAGGTGTATAATGTGGTATTTTGATATACATGTACATAGTGAAAAGGAGAAAAGTCAATTAATGTGACCAGTATCTCACATAGTTACCTTTTATTTATGTAGTAAGAGCACCTAAAATCTACTCCCAAAGCAAATTTCCAGTATACAATACAGTATTATTAACTATATTTCTCATGTTATACATTAGATCTCTAGACTTACTCATTCTAAATAACTGCAACTTTGTATCTTTTGTCCTACATCTCTCCATCACCCCTAGCCCCTGGTAACTACTGTTTTACTCTCTGTTTTAATGTATTCAATTTTTAAAATCCACATATAAGTGAGATTATGCAGTATTTGTCTTTCTGTGTCTGGCTTATTTCACTTACCATAATACCCTCCAGGTTCATCTACGGTGTTACAAATGGCAGAATCTCCTTTTTTAAGGCTGAATAACATTCATACATACATACATATATATATATACACACACACACACATATATACACACACATACATATATATATATCACAATTTCTTTACCCGCTTATTCATTGAAGGACAGTTATGTGGTTTCCATATCTTAACTATAGGAAATAATGCTACAATATAATATGAGAATGCAGACATCTCTACATGGTACTGATTTAATTTATTTTGGTTATATACCCACAAAAGGGATTGCTAGGTCTGATGATTGTTTTACTTTTTCATTTTCTGAAGAACCTCTATACTGTTTTCTATAGTGGCTGTACCAAGCTATATTCCCACTAACAGTGTACAAGAGTTTCCTTTTCTCCACACCCTTGCCTTACAATGATAAACCCACTGTAAGTTGAAAATGTCCTTGGCAACACGTGTTATTGCTTGTCTTTTTGATAATAGCTATTCTCTTGCCATTTTTTTACACCACAATCTACACTAAAGCCAAATCTGACACCTTTTAATTCCTAAAACATATCATATTCTCTCTTCAATAGAGATCTCTACACACATTCTTCATACTACCTGAAATGCTCTCTCTGACCATTCTTCATCTAGCTAGCTTCTTTTTATCCTTTAGCTTTCACCTTAAGCATCCCTTTCTCAAGGATACATTAATGTACTCTGCACTAGGCTAAGCCCCTTGGCTATGTGCTCCCCTAGCATCCTGTCATTCCCCTAGCATTCTGATCATGATATATTATTGAAATGTGTTTGTTTATTGTATCTACAATAAATTACAAGCTCTATGAGGTCACTGTAAATGTCTTGTTTATTGCTGTATCCCTAATGCCTAGCAAAGTGCTTAGCACATGGGAGGTGCTGAATGAACAACTCATTAGTGGTAGAATTACATTATTCCCCAGAAACAGCCCAGTGTGAATTTTACTGTTCATTCACCCAATAAGAATTCCTGATGAACAATAACTGTGCATACATCATTATGAGTTGATTGCTCAGAGAGGCAGATTCATGAGCACGCAGTATTGTTAGATATGATTCGCGGTAGCATGGGCATATATTTTTCCCCTAAGCAGTTTCTGCAGTGCCTTGAAACCCAAAGATAAAAGGGCTCAAGAGAAAAGTTCACACAATTGAGAATGAAATTCATTTAACATCTAATGTTCCATAAAGCCCCACGCATGTTGTGCAGAATGATTATTTCAGCTAAACCCTCTAAAATTTCAGGACATACTCTGAGGAATATTTTCAGATGGGTCTTTAAACGCATTGCGAAAAACAGAGAGTAGAGCAAGGAAAGCAGGTGCTGCACGTTACTGCCTTTATCTTCCTGCACAGGAGTAAATGCTTTCCTAGAAATGTCGAAGTTAGGAAAAAGGCTGAGTAGCCTATTTCTTTTTTGATTAAAAGAACATTAGGGTGTTTTCCGGGTACTTATTCCATACACGAACTCAAGATTTCTAACTATGTCAGAATCAGTGAGGTTTGGGAAAAACATTGCTTCCTTTCTATTCATGTAAATTCAGTTTCATGTAACTTAGACAAAAACCCCTGTGAGTTTTTGTTTCAGGTTTTAGGATGTAAGAAGGGACTTTTCTGCTTTCCACTTCAGAAACACTTTTAAGCATTTATAAAACTCTTTATAACTTTGGTACAAATAAAGGATGTATTGTGAAGTGCTTTGGAGAAGAATATCACTGTCATTGTCATTCATCCACAATGTAAAAAAGAACTTCTAATCACAGCTGGAGTCTTTACCAAATTCCGAATTTCCATAAATCTGGCTGTATACATTTTATTCTGGATGAATATGCCTGGAAAGTTTGCCACCTACTTTATTCCTTCCCTCACATAATGAAATTTCCCAAAGCTTTATGATTTTATTTTTTAGGCACTAGGAAAACCAGCTGTTTAATTTAATAGCTACATTCTATCAAATTAGGGGTGGACAAAGTAGCCAAAGATCATATCAAGCAAAAAATGTTACTTAATATCATTTTTACCCATTTGGGGTGTTTCACAAAATCAATGTTATTCTTAGAAGCTGGAAGAATAGAATTAAGTCCAATGCCTTAGTGTCTGTGGCCTACCTGGCTAGAACAAAGAGGACATATAATTTAGTAAAAAGGCAGAAGTAAGAATTACTCAGTTGACTTCTTGGTAATTTGCAAAAGCAGATGAAAGCTGATTTGGGGCAATCTCTTTCCATAATGAATATTAAACCGGCCCTACTTTGGGACAATGGCAAACAATTGTTTTTCTTTATGTTGCAAGACTTGGAGGTCAGCCACAGACACACCATTCACAATAAACTTATAATAATGCTTTTGTTCTCAAGAAACAATGCTTTGACTTGTACTCTTGTGATTACGCATCATCACCTTTACCTATGTGAGTTAAGATAAATGTCTAAATTGTTGCAGGAGTGAATAGCAAGCAGTAGGAGAAAATAGAGAATGAAGAGTAAAAGAAAGAGGGAAGAAAGGTGAAAACACTGAAAAGAGGAGTAAAGGATGGGACAGAGAGAGAAATTAATGGTCACTCCATATACCTCACTCCATCTTAACATTATTACTACCTCCAAGCAGCCTTTCTCAACTGTTCCAGCTCTCCTTGATCTAATTGTCCACTGAACTTTCATTGCTAATATCACTAACATTTCCTCTTAAATTGATACGCATATGGCATATTTTAACATTTTTCTCTCCCTGTAATGATACTTTAATCTCTTTGAGAGAAATTACCACCTTAAGTCCCCCCATGCTGCCAATGATATGCTGGACATATAGAAAGAGTTTAGTAAATGCCTATTGGATTGAACTAGTATTCTATTGCCATTGTATAACTTCTACAGCTATGACACTGCCATTCTTGTTTTTCGGAAAACAGGCGGCAGATGATTAATTTGACCAAAATTACAGTTACAGAGTTTCCATATTAGTGCTATTATCAAGCATGTAGACCCAGTCAGATTTTCCTAATTTCACAAATGATGTGTGTTCTCATACACATATTCTCTCACTCTTCCTCTGAAAAAAATAGAGGAATCTGATTTAACTTGGGGGTAATAAAAATAGACCTATCCAAATATCAATTACGTAATTGTTAACTCACATGGAAGTTCAAATGGAATATCATTTTTGAATAAAAATAGAGAAAAGCACCTGGAAAATAATGTATCCTTAACTGGCATGATGAAAAAAAGATATGTATCATTTAATTTGTTATTAGAACAATGGAAAATATAGGTATTTAAAAGACTTTTATGGATTTTGTAAATGTGCTAAACCTTGATGCAGGACTAAATCAGCTGCTATCATGCATGAATTTTATTTTCTTATTTTCATTTCAATGAATAATTCCCATTGAGTAGTAAGTAGTGGAATCATAAACAGAGGTCATTCGGCATTTTCAACAAATGTCTCTTGATATAAGAGACTTCTGAACACATTGGCATGGAGAGTTATTGTTTCTGATAACTACTAATATATGTTTTTCTAGTTATCAAAAATATCTATGTATATGCATGGAGCACGACAGCTTTAAAGAAGAGGCTAGTGCACAATAATAACTTCCAAGGTGTATAAAAAGAGCTTCTATAATCTATCTTCTTTTGTTTATTTTAAAGATGAACTTGTATTCTTTTTGCTCTCTAAGATGAACGAAGATACCATGTGCCAATTGAGTTTTATAACAAATTTCTATTGCTCTATGAGCTTAAAATACATCATCAGAAAGAGATGAAATTATCAATTCTACTTACAATCTTGTAACAATTTTGCTATACTTAAATAAAAATGGGGGGGGGGGAGAAATGCAAGTAAATTCTTTATAGCCAAAACAAAATGTATATTTAGTTAAATGACCCAAGTAGCAGACAACAAAGCAAAACTGTTTTGATTGAAAAACAGTTCAGACAATTCAGAAAAGGTACTACAGATGCTCCTCAACTTACAATGGCATTACATCCTGATAAACCCATTGTAAGTTGAAAATGTCCTAAGGTGAAACAACACAGAATATACCTAGTCTACCGAACATCATAGCATCATAGCTTAGCCTGGCCTACGTTAAACGTACTCAAAACACCTACATTAACCTACAGTTGGAGAAAATAATCTGGCAACACAGTATGCTGTAGAGTATTGGTTGTTGACTCTTGTGTTCCCAGGGTCAACTGGGAGCTTGACTTGCTGTCACTGCCCAGCATTGCAATAGAGTATCATACAACTTTCTGCTGTATGTGTATCACTTTCACACCATTGTAAAGTCAAAAAATTGTAAGTCAAATTTTCATCAGTCAGGGACCATGTGTAGTTTGCTTTAAATTTATCCAGTAAGCATTATTTCAAGTAACAATAATTGAATCTCACTATATCCCTGGTACTATGGCAGGTGCCAGGAAAACAAAAAGGAATATGATACCCAATCATCTCCTTCTCTAGCAGAAAAGAAATGTTTAAACAAAATTTTCAGTACAATATTATAAGTCATATAGACAAATTTCATTTCTGGCAACAAAGCAGATTATATGACTTTAAATCTCTCCCTCTACAAAACACCCGAATGTGGTTCATAAAATATAACAAAGAGAACTTCACAGAATTTGTTAAAGACATTTTATCTTCAGATTGAAGTGAATGCCAGGTTTCAGTCAGAATTTAGATTGGGGGGCTCATAGTAAAGCAAAAGAAAATTAGAGGCAAAGATATATTAAAAGCAACTAATAAGAAAAGGCATATTAATTTCAGAGTAATGTCAATTGGACTAATAGCAGATTTTTGAGCAGCAAGAATAGAATCCAGAAGACAGGAATATAATGACCTGAAGTGCTAAGAGCAAATAAATACTAACCTAGAATTTTATATCTAGCTAAATCAATATTTAAGAATGAGGGGTTAAAAAAGACGTGTTCTGACAAATGAAAACAATAAACAGTGAGTAAAGAAATAAGCAAATGTAGATAAATCTAAAGAAACAATGTCAGCCTAAAAGGGAAGAAAAATAATAATAACTAATTCGACGGAATATAAAAGCAAAGTGGAACTAAAATATTGACAATGATACAAAATATGTGAAACAATTGATCTAAGTTAAAGCAGTCTAAGGACCTTGTAATGTTAAAGACAGAAGAAATACTAGTTAATATTTCACCGTGTTGACTGAAATATGCATACTTAATGTTAATTAGTAAAAATAAACTACAAATATATAAATTCCAAACCAGTAGTAGAAAAAAAAAGGAATACATTAAATGTCTTCCATTAAGTGCTTGAAACATGACAAGAATAATACTAAGTAATACTACCTTAACTCTAAGTAAGTCAAAGCTTTGAAAGAGAAGGTAGAATTTGAGCTGAGGCTTAAAGGAAAAGTAAGTGTGCATCTAAAATATGAAAAGTTGGATTAAAGAGAAATCTGTGAAAGGATACAGTATACTTAGAGATAGTGATTAAAGTAAGTCTAAGATACTCAGGGACAAGGCTGGAGGGAAGGGAACAGGGGTTAGGATATGAGTCAAGACAAAGATGTAAGGTCAAGGACTAAACATGAAGACTTTGTTAATACTAATGAGTTTCATATTTATCCTCCAGAAAAAAAAAGGCTCTATGTAATTTTTTACCATGACTTCTATTAGTCAAAGTTCTTCAGAGAAATAGAACCAGTAGGATATTTATAAATCCTGTCAGATATATGTGTGTGTGTGTGTGTGTGTGTGTGTGTGTGACAGGATTTATAAATATCCTACTGGTTATATATACACATATATATCTGACAGGATTTATAATGGGAATCCATTATATATATGATATATATCTCATATATATACATATCATATAGATACATACATATATATGTGTGTATATATATGACAGGATTTATAATGGATTTATATATATATAATCCATCCATATATATATGTATGTAAATATATGACAGGATTTATAATGGGAATTGGCTTACATAATTACAGAAGCAAAGGAGTCTCACAGTCTGCCATCTGCAAGCTGGAGAAACTGGAGAGCTAGTATTGCAATTCAGTCTGAGGGGAACCAATGGTGTAACTCTCAGTCCAAGGCCAAAGACCTGAGAATGGGGGCAGGGTGGAGTTGGGGGCACTGGTGTAAATCCCTGAGTCCAAAGGTCTAAGAACCTGAAGTTCTGATGTCTGATGGCAGGATAATATAGATGCCCCAGCATAAGAGAGAGAGAGCAAATTCTCCCTCCCTCCATCTTTTTGTTTTATCTGGGCTCTTAACAGATTGGATAATGCCCATCTACACACTGAGAAATAATGTTTTATCAGCTATCTAAGTAATACTTAGTCAGGTTGACACATAAAATTAACCATCACACCATCTGAAAAATATTTTGAACATATACCCTCAATAACCACGTATATATTATTTATTTCCAAATTATTCACATGCTCTACTCTACTAAACATTATGTACATTAAAATTCATAAAAATAGAAATTAACAAAAACAAGAAAAAATGAAATTATGTAATGATATCAATGATGTTATTAATACAATCATTATTACCATTTTAAATATTCTAGATGCTTTTGGTTTTTTTGTTTGTTTTTTGGGGATGTTGGGGGTGTGAAGGGATTAAAGATAGGGTCTCACTCTGTTGTTCAGGCTGGCATGCAGTGACACAATCATGACTCACTGCAGCCTCGAACTCTTGGACTCAAGGGATCCTGCCACCTTAATCTCCCAAGTAGCTGGGACTACAGGTGTGTGCCACCATGCCCTGCTAATACTTTCTATTTTTTATAGAGTCAGGTTATTGCTATATTGCTCAGGCTGGTCTTGAACTCCTGTCCTCAAGCAATCCTCCTGCTTTGACCTCCCAAAGTGCTGGGATTCCAGGCATGATCCACTGTGCCAGGCCTAGATGCTTAGTTTTTAACTGTCTTGGTCATTATAAGCTGCTATGTCAAGGCACAATATATGCTGAAGTCAAGTTGTTTATAACAGCAGATGCAAATCCACATTTCAAATATTCTTAGTGACTGTACCAAAAGATTTTAGATGACTTATTTTCTGATTTGATCTAGTTATTAGTGTCTCTATAACTTAATATTGTTTATATACATATTTCATATAGTTTGCTAGATGGTTTTGTGTAAGTTTGTACTAAGAGTAGAATTGCAACCTCTGCCATGTTCTGCTTATTAATTTAAGCTTGCATTATTAGTACTGTCTTAAATCTAATATTTTTTCCAGAAATGTTGATACTTTTCTATTTTGTGAAGTTAAATTTCTTTAAAATTAGATTATATTATTCATAAATTTACTTAACTGGACACAGGTGAACTGAAACATATCATGATATGTTAAAAGCAACAAAGAACTAAGGACACTTCAGGCAACTATAAATAGTGATGTATTCATACAAAATAATGCTATGTTGCAGTAAAAATAAATATATTAGAAGTACAGATATTAATATAGATAAAAATCAAAAGTATAATATTAAGCAAAACCAATTCGCACCAGCATACATATGATATAACATTTCCAAGGGAAAAGTAAAAAGGACTTTGTCTTGAAGTTTAGGTACCAGAATGGCCACAACGGGTAGAGTACCAAGTGGGCTCGTGGGGTCCTTGATTTTAGGACTTGACCTTTGGAAAGCATTTCTGGACCAGCCCTGGGTCACAAGGGACCCCACTGCCCTGAAGGGTGAGTCCCAGGCCAGGCAGCATTCGCCACAGGGTGACTTAAAGAGACCTTGGGCTTTAAGGAAACATCTGCAGTAGTCTGACAGTACTATTGGTGGCCCGGGATGGCAGTGGCTACAGGGTGAGGCTCCTTTGCCTTTGGCAAAGGGAGGGGAAAGTGGGAAGAACTGCATCATGTGGTTTGAGTGCCGGTTGATATTCAAAATGGCAATGGCTAGAATTTTCCAGAAATAATTTTTTGAAAAGAATTATCAAATTGAAGTTGCCACATACCAAGCAGGATTTAAATAATGAGCAGCAACAACATTAATAATAATAGTAATTATTATTATTATTAAATAAATATAGTGAAATTTCAAAACATTAAATGAAATAAAAGGAAAAATCAAATCATATAAAGGGTCAGAGGAACAGATTATCTGTGAAGTAATTAGAATGACAGAAGACCTTTTGGCAGCAATAATAGGGGCCAGAAGCTAGTGGAATTATATCTTCAGAATTCTGAGGGTAAATAACTGTCAATCTACAATGTCACATCCACCTAAGCTATCATTCAAAAGTGAGAATTAAACAGTCATTTTAAAACAAATACTCAGTTTATCACATATAAATCCTTGCAGAAAGAGCTATTAACAAATATACTTCAGCAAAAAATGTATTGAACTTACAAGAGTGTGTGATGCAGTAATAAAAGCATGTACTCCTGAACATATATTAGGCCACCAAAAAGTTTTTATAAATACCAAAGAATCTATGGAAAAAAGATTAAGTTCCTTAAATTATTAACAATGAAACTATAACCAAATCAACCTATTACCTTCAGCAAAATAGAGGAAAAATTCCAAATTATTCATGTGTCAAGGAAGAAATGATAAAAACATAAAAATATTTGTCAGTGAATTTCATTAAAAACAAAATGTAGGAAAATGTTAATGTATCTATGACAGAAATTACAAAGAAATATACAGCTTCAAATTTACGTATTAGAAAAAATTGTACAAAATTAATGAGCTTTTTTAGTTTTGTTACATATGTGTATGCACTTAAGTGACATATTCATTAGTTTTGTTTTCAGCCATATACAAATTGTATCTGACTGTGTATAGTAAAAAAGATAACAATTAAAACAAAAATCAAGTGAATATGCTAGGGATGTGTACTAACCACGTTCTCTAGTTTTTGTATTTGACGTTTGACATATTAGGGTCTTTTTTAAAATTATACTTTAAGTTCTAGGCTACACGTGCACAATGTGCAGGTTTGTTACATATGTAAACACGTGCCATGTTGGTGTGCTGCACCCATTTACTTGTCATTTACATTAGGTTTATCTCCTAATGCTATTGCACTACCCTTCCCCCACCCCATGACAGGCCCCGGTGTGTGATGTTCCCCATCCTGTATCCAAGTGTTCTCATTGTTCGATTCCCACCTATGAGTGAGAATATGCAGTGTTTGGTTTTCTGTCCTTGTGATAGTTTGCTCAGAATGATGGTTTCCAGCTTCATCCATCTCCCTACAAAGAACAAGAACTCATCCTTTTTTATGGCTGCATAGTATTCCCTGGTGTATATGTGCCACATTTTCTTAATCCAGTCTATCATTGATGGGCATTAGGGTTGGTTCCAAGTCTTTGCTATTGTGAATAGTGCCACAATAAACACACATGTGCATGTGTCTAAAATTTATAGCAGCATGATTTATAATCCCTTGGGTATATATCCAGTAAGGGGATCACTGGGTCAAATGGTATTTCTAGTTCTAGATCCTTGAGGAATTGCCACACTGTCTTCCACAATGGTTGAACTAGTTTACAGTCCCACCAACAGTGTAAAAGTGTTCCTATTTCACCACATCCTCTCCAGTACCTGTTGTTTCCTGACTTTTTAATGATCACCATTCTAACTGGTGTGAGATGGTATCTCACTGTGGTTTTGATTTGCATTTCTCTGATGGCAAGTGATGATGAGCATTTTTTCATGTGTCTGTTGGCTGCATAAATGTCTTCTTTTGAGAAGTGCCTGTTCATATCTTTTGCCCACTTTTTGATGGGGTTGTTTGTTTTTTTTTTTGAGACGGAGTCTCGCGCTGTGTCACCCAGGCTGGAGTGCAGTGGCGCGATCTCAGCTCACTGCAAGCTCCACCTCCCAGGTTCACGCCATTCTCCTGCCTCAGCCTCCGAGTAGCTGGGACTACAGGCGCCCGCCACCACGCTCGGCTAGTTTTTTGTATTTTTAGTAGAGACGGGGTTTCACCAGGTTAGCCAGGATGGTCTCGATCTCCTGACCTCGTGATCCACCCGCCTCGGCCTCCCAAAGTGCTGGGATTACAGGCTTGAGCCACCGCGCCCGGCCTGTTTTTTTCTTGTAAATTTGTTTAAGTTCTTTGTAGATTCTGGATATTAGCCCTCTGTCAGATGAGTAGATTGCAAAAATTTTCTCCCATTCTGTAGGTTGCCTGTTCACTCTGATGGTAGTTTCTTTTGCTGTGCAGAAGCTCTTTAGTTTAATTAGATCCCATTTGTCAATTTTGGCTTTTGTTGCCATTGCTTTTGGTGTTTTAGACATGAAGTCCTCGCCCATGCGTATGTCCTGAATGGTATTACCTAGGTTTTCCTCTAGGGTTTTTATGGTTTTAGGTCTAACATTTAAATCTTTAATCCATCTTGAATTAATTTTTGTATAAGGAGTAAGGAAAGGATCCAGTTTCAGCTTTCTACTTATGGCTAGCCAATTTTCCCAGCACGATTTATTAAATAGGGAATCCTTTCCCCACTTCTTGTTTTTCTCAGGTTTGTCAAAGATCAGATGGCTGTAGATGTGTGGCATTATTTCTGAGGACTCTGTTCTGTTCCATTGGTCTATGTCTCTGTTTTGGTACCAGTACCATGCTGTTTTGGTTACTGTAGCCTTGTAGTATAGTTTGAAGTCAGGTAGCGTGATGCTTCCAGCTTTGTTCTTTTGACTTAGGATTGTCTTGGCAATGCGGGCTCTTTTTTGGTTCCATATGAACTTTAAAGTAGTTTTTTCCAATTCTGTGAAGAAACTCATTGGTAGCTTGATGGGGATGGCATTGAACCTATATATTGCCTTGGGCAGTATGGCCATTTTCACGATATTGATTCTTGCTATCCATGAGCATGGAATGTTCTACCATTGGTCTATATCTCTGTTTTGGTAACAGTAGCCTTATAGTATAGTTTGAAGTCAGGGAGCGTGATGCCTACAGCTTTATTCTTTTGGCTTAGGATTCTCTTGGCAATTTGGGCTCTTTTTGGTTCCATGTGAACTTTAAAGTAGCTTTTTTCCCATTCTGTGAAGAAAGTCATTGGTAGCTTGATGGGGATGGCATTGAACCTATATATTGCCTTGGGCAGTATGGCCATTTTCATGATATTGATTCTTCCTATCCATGAGCATGGTATGTTCTTCCATGTGTTGTGTCCTCTTTTATTTCATTGAACAGTGGTTTGTAGTTCTCCTTGAAGAGGTCTTTCATATCCCTTGTAAGTTGGATTCCTAGGTATTTTACTCTCTTTGAAGCAATTGTGAATGGCAGTTCACTCATGATTTGGCTCTCTGTTTGTTATTGGTGTATAGGAATGCTTGTGATTTATGCACATTGATTTTGTATCCTGAGACTTTGCTGAAGTTGCTTATCTGCTTAAGGAGATTTTGGGCTGAGATGATGGGGTTTTCTAAATATACAATCAGGTCCTCTGCAAACAGAGACAATTTGACTTCCTCTTTTCCTAATTGAATGCCCTTTATTTCTTTCTCCTGCCTGACTGCCCTGGCCAGAACTTGCAATACGATGTTGAATAGGAGTGATGAGAGAGGGCATCCCTGTCTTGTGCCGGTTTTCAAAAGGAACGCTTCCAGTTTTTGCCCACTCAGTATGATATTGGTTGTGGGTTTGTCATAAATAGTTCTTATTATTTTGAGTTACGTTCCATCAATATCAAGTTTATTGAGAGTTTTTAGCATGAAGGGCTGTTGAATTTTGTCAAAGGCCTTTTCTGCATCTATTGAGATAATCACGTGGTTTTTGTCTTTGGTTCTGTTTATATGATGGATTATATTTATTGATTTGCATATGTTGAACCAGCCTTACATCCCAGGGATGAAGCCTACTTGATCATGGTGGATAAGCTTTTTGATGTGCTGCTGGATTCGGTTTGCCAGTATTTTATTGATGATTTTTGCATCGATGTTCATCAGGGATATTGGTCTAAAATTCTCCTTTTTTGTTTTGTCTCTGCCAGGCTTTGGTATCAGGATGATGCTGGCCTCATAAAATGGGTTAGGGAGGGTTCTCTCTTTTTCTATTGTTTGGAATAGTTTCAGAAGGAATGGTACCAGCTTCTCTTTCTACCTCTGGTAGAATTCGGCTGTGAAACCTTCTGGTCCTGGACTTTTTTGGTTGGTAGGCTATTAATTATTGCCTCAATTTCAGAGTCTGTTATTGGTCTCTTCAGGGATTCAACTTCTTCCTGGTTTAGTCTTGGGAGGGTGTATGTGTCCAGGTGTTTATCCATTTCTTCTAGGTTTTCTAGTTTGTTTGCATAGAGGTGTTTATAGTCTTCTCTGCTGGTAGTTTGTATTTCTGTGGTATTGGTGGTGATATCCCCTTTATCATTTTTTATTGCATCTATTTGATTCTTCTCTCTTTTCTTCTTTATTAGTCTTGCTAGCAGTCTATCAGTTTTGTTGATCTTTTCATAAAACCAGCTCCTGGATTCACTGATTTTTATGGAAGGGATTTTTGTGTCTCTGTCTCCTTCAGTTCTGCTCTGATCTTAGTTATTTCTTGCCTTCTGCTAGCTTTTGAATGTGTTTGCTCTTGCTTCTCTAGTTCTTTTAATTGTGATGTTAGGGGGTCAATTTTAGATCTTTCCTGTTTTCTCTTGTGGGCATTTAGTGCCATAAATTTCCCTCTACACACTGCTTTAAATGTGTCCCCGAGATTCTGGTATGTTGTCTCTTTGTTCTCATTGGTTTCAAAGAACATCTTTACTTCTGCCTTCATTTCATTATGTACCCAGTAGTCATTCAGGAGCAGGTTGTTCAGTTTCCATGTAGTTGAGCAGTTTTGAGTGAGTTTCTTAATCCTGAGTACTAGTTTGATTGCACTGTGGTCTGAAAGACAGTTTGTTATAATTTCTATTCTTTTACATTTGCTGAGGAGTGCTTTACTTCCAACTATGGGGTCAATTTTGGAATAAGTGCAACGTGGTGCTGAGAAGAATGTATATTCGGTTGATTTGGGGTGCAGAGTGCTATAGATGTCTATTAGGTCCACTTAGTGCAGACCTGAGTTCATTTCCTGGATATCCTTGTTAACGTTCTGCCTTGTTGATCTGTCTAATGTTGATAGTGGTGTGCTACAGTCTCCCATTATTATTGTGTGGGAGTCTAAGTCTCTTTGTAGGTGTCCAAGGACTTGCTTTATGAATCTGAGTACTCCTGTATTGGGTGCATATATATTTAGGATAGTTCGCTCTTCTTGTTGAATTTATCCCTTTACCATTATGTAATGGTCTTCTTTGTCTCTTTTGATCTTCATTAGTTTAAAGTCTGTTTTATCAGAGACTATGATTGCAACCCCTGCTTTTTTTTTTTGTTTTCCACTTGCTTGGTAGATCTTCCTCTATCCCTTTATTTTGAGCCTATGTGTGTCTCTGCACGTGAGATGTGTCTCCTGAATACAGCACACTGACGGGTCTTTACTCTTTATCCAATTTGCCAGTCTGTGTCTTTTAATTGGAGTACTTAGCCCATTTACGTTTAAGGTTAATATTGTTACGTATGAATTTGATCCTGTCATTATGATGTTAGCTGGTTATTTTGCTTGTTAGTTCATGCAGTTTCTTCCTAGCATCAATGGTCTTTACAATTTAGCATGTTTTTGCAGTGGCTGGTACCAGTTGTTCCTTTCCATGTTTAGTGCTTCCTTCAGGAGCTCTTGTAAGGCAGGCCTGGTGGTGACAAAATCTCTCAGCATTTGTTTGTATGTGAAGGATTTTGTTTCTCTGTCACTTATGAAGCTTAGTTTGGTTGGATATGAAATTCTGGGTTGAAAATTCTTTTCTTTAAATTAGGGCCTTGATAACTAAAGAGGGACTGCCCCTCCAAGGGTTAGCAGAGTCTTAAAGATAACAAGCAACTCTCCAGTAAGTGTGCTTTTCATACACAATCTAACCAGTTCAGAGCCTTGCCATCCACCTACCTGCTTTATCTAACTTTTACATTCATGAGACACTAACCTTCTGCCCTAATTGCTGTAGGGTCAGACATCAGATAACTAGGGGCAGCCGCTACGTCCTGGAGTACACTGAAATTGTTGAAATGAACCAGTCCTAAATTTGGTCAATCCACTGATACTGCCTCAGCTATTCATTCTTGAGAAAACCACAGTGAAGTCTCTCCAGAAATTTTGCTCACTCTTCCTGCAACTGACCTGAGTATTCTCTGTAATGTGGCTCTGCAACGTATAGCATTTTCACCTCCTCTTGGGAACCATGAATAATTAACTCTCATTTAAATGGCAATTGTCTCCTGATCTATTGGCTTCACTATACCTGAGTGAAACTGAAATTCCAGGTACATTTTTTCAAAGAATAAACTTTTGGCCGAGAGCAGTGGCTCACACCTGTAATCCCAGCACTTTGGAAGGTGAAGGTGGTTGGATCACTTGAGGTCAGGATTTCGAGATCAGTCTGCCAACGTGGCGAAACCCCATCTCTACTAAAAATTAAAACAAAAACAAAAACAAAAAATAATAATAAAAAAAAAGCTAGGCATGGTGGTGTGCACCTGTAACCACAGCTACTGGGGAGGCTGAGGTACAAGAATAATTTGAACTCAGGAAGCAGAGGCTGCACTGAGCCAAGATCAAATCACTACACTCCAGCCTAGGTGACACAACTAGACTCTGTCTCAAAAAACAAAAGAAAACCAAAAGAAAAAACTTGGACTTTTATTGAACATTAATGGTTATGTTCTATTTATTTTTTTGGATAGTGTACCCACAGATGTTTATTTTATTATGATGATTCATAATTTACTTATGCATTTCAGATATTCTTATACATGAGATATATTCTTCAAAAATATATATTTGAATATGTATATGTAAATATATCCAATATAACAAAAATATAATATTGATGAACTAACCATTCAACTTGATAGTTTTTGCAAGAAAAATAGAAAAGCAAAGAAATCATCAAAAAGATCAACAAAACTAAAAGTTGCTTCATTAAAAAAACTATTAGTCCAAATGCAGTGACTCATGCCTGTAATACCAGCACTTTGGGAGGCCAAGGTGGGAGGATCACTTGAGGTCAGAAGTTTGAAACCAGCCTGGCCAACATGGTGAAACCTCGTCTCTACTAAAAATACAAAAATAAGCTGGGTATGGTGGTGCACACCTGTAACTCCAGGTACTCGGGAGTCTGAGGCACAAGAATCACTTGAACCCAGGAGGCAGAGGTTGCAGAGAGCCAAGATTATGCCACTGTACTCCAGCCTGGGCAACAGAGCAAGACTCTGTGTCAAAAGAAAAAAAGAAAAAAAACAACAAACTTCCAGCAAGAATTACTAAGACTAAAAGAAAAGCAAAAATAAGCATTTCATTAAAAATGAAAAGAACATTAGAATATACCATAGAAAGTTTACAAGCCATATAAAAATTCTAACAACAACTTTATACCAATATATTTGAAAACAAATGAAAATGACAATGTATTAAACATTACTTGCAAAACAGAAAAAGACCCATAGATAACCTGAATAGATATTTAATTATTTTTAAAAACTGAATAATAAATCAAAAATCTATTACACCCACCCCCAACACACACACAAAGGTAACAGGCCCATACAATTTTTCAGGAAAGTCCACCAAACTAATAGATAATCCCTAGATTAGTCACTGTGTTCCGGATAATAGAAAAGAAGAAAAATCTGTGCATTGCAAAGTTGATATCCACCTGGAAATATCTAAGTAGATAGATTAGATAAATAGATGGGTGCTTAGCTATAAATAGACACATAGCTACATAGATAGATATAGATAGATACCAAGTATAATATATCTCAAAATACAAGCGTGATAAGTATTAGAAAATCTAATGTAAATTATCTTATTAACAGACTAAAGGAACAAAAAATGATCATTTCAATAGATGCAGAGATGCAATTCATTAAATTCAACATCAATTCTTGACAAAATGTACATGCAAATTAGAAATCAATGAAGTTTTTTAAGTGTAGAAGATGTATCTAACAAAATATAATGTAAACATTGTGCTTAACCACACATTCTTTTTTCAGATATGGAGAGTGGGAACTCTAAAGTCCTGCCATAGGATACATAAACTGGTACACACCTTTAAAGATAAGCTTGAACATATCTTGTAAAGCTAAATATGTGAGTAATTTATCCAACAATTAGTTTCTGGTTTTATTACCAAGAGAAACTTATGCACTTGGTCACATGAAAATAACATGTACAAGAATATTTATTTCAGCACTGATTACATTAAGAAAAAATCAGAAACTAACTCTTTCAGACAGAGAATAGATAATTAAAATCTTATTTAGTCATACAGTAAATTACTAGAGCATAGTAAAAGTTAATGAGCCATAGATACTTGGATCAACCAAATGCATCCCCAAAACAAAATTAAGTTACAAGAGAAAATGGCAAAAATTGTTTCTACAACAGGTCATTTAATTTGAATGTATACGAAGTAATACCATATATTGATATGGCTATATTATAAAATTTAAAACAAACAAAAATTCAGAGAAAGATACACACCAACCTCAGCCTAGTAAGTACCTTAATGGAAAGAGAGAAGTTTATGTAGATAATGAATAGATTTTGTTGTATCTGCCAAGCATGTATCACCAGCTCTAATCTTACCTCTGCATGCTAGATTCATATATCTAACTGCTTAACATATGTATCCAGTTGATTGTCTAATAGCAACATAAATATAATAGTGCAAAACAGAACATTTGAGCCACATCCACAATTTGTAACTCCTATAGTGGTTCTCATGTTACTATATGGGACCACCATTCTCTCAGTCTCTCATACCAAAATCCTTGGCAATAACATTTCCTTGTCTCTTTCTCTCATATTTCCCATACAGTGCACCTGAAAATCCAATCCATTTTACCTCTGAAATTGGTGCTGCATACAACCACCCTTTACCAAGAGGATTTTCTGATAAACTAGATGAGGAAGTGAGAGAAAGAGAGAAAACATGTAGGACCCCAAGATTTTTGGCCCAGACAATTGAAATAATGGATTTGCCATTAATTGAAAGGCCATTGATTGAGATGTCATTAATTGACATGAATTCCCATTAATTATTCTGTGGAAGAAACCGTTTTGACCAGACTGAGGGGCAAATTTAATGAAAAAAAAAAGATCCCTGAAAACACAGGAGGTAATGTGGTACTAAAGAAATTAGCCTTGAGAAAGAAGGAAATCTTTGCTCTGAGCAGGAAGGAAAAGGTTAAGATGCATGAAAGTATGGAAATAAAATTAAGATCATAAAGAGAATTTGGAGACTTTCCAAAGATAGCTTCTCCTTTGGGAGACAAGAAGGAATACATGATACAGGAATGTGGGAGATAGTCATAGAGGTTTTAAACAGCCACATAGGGCATCATTGGGTTGACCAGGTATGAGTCCAGTGATCACCAAGCAATGTTGAAGGCCTAACAGAGTCTAGAAACCACAAATCTGCAGAAGAGTTTAACGTTTTTATCCAAAAATGAAGGCTGGAAAGTCTTGAAGGTTGGAATCTAAAAAGGAGACTTGCCGAACATGGTGGCTCACGCCTGTAATTCCAGCACTTTGGGAGGCTAAGGCAGGAAGATCACCTGAGGTCAGGAGTTCGAGACCAGCTTGGCCAACATGGCAAAACTCCATCTCTACAAAAATACAAAAATTAGCTGGGCGTGTTGTCACGTGCCTCTAATCCCAGCTACTTGGGAGGCTGAGGTAGGAGAATCGTTTGAACCCAGGAGGCGGAGGTTGCAGTGAGCCGAGATTGCACCACTGCACTCCAGCCTGGGTGACAGAACAAGACTCTGTCTCGAAAAAAAAAAAAAAAAAAGATAAAAAATAAAAAGGAGACTTACTGGCCAGTAAGTTAATTCTTAAAATTGTATAAATGTGACTACCGGGCCAACAATAAGTGAAGTAAGACTTTTTTCTCCTTCCACATTACCAGACAGTAGTAGGTGTAGGTGGATTAAAGAACTACCAATGCTATATGAGTTTAGCAGTCACAGAAAACCCCTCTGATCTAGAAGAGCATCATCCACCCGGTGCGGCAGACTCCTACACTTCTATCAGGAGAAATTCATATCAACAGATTAAGTCATATATTTCTTAGAAATTCTTTTATCCTTTCTCAAAAAAGAAAAAGAAAACGTAGCCATCACTAGAAGCTTGGAATGAATTTACTTATCACATTTCTTTATCTTGGTACTACAGTCTAAAGGTTAACTTTACTATGGAGTGAGTATGGCACAGAGGACATTCTTCCTTTCTTCCACAGGTTTGCCTAGGACCAACAATGTAGCCATAAAACTTCAAGAATTGCCATTATTCACGTAAATCTCAAAGCAACAAGCCTCCCTATCAGCCCTTTCTTGCTTTGCTATACAGATTTGTTTTTGTGTAGAATATTAGGAAGTTATGAAATCTTTCCTGTAAAGATCAGATACATGTCATTTCCATCTGAAGTTTTCAGGACTCTGCAAACCACAGAAAGAGGAAAGGTTTCTATATCAGTTAATAGTTCTATGCCTTACATAACAGAAAATCCAAATAACACTCTTAAACACTTAAATTTCCTTTTCTCGTGTAACTAGAATTCTGGAGGTAGCTAAAGACTGTCGTGGCAGCTTTACGATATAATTAGGGAAACAGACTTCCTTCTTTGTGCTCATAGGATGGTTGCAGGAAGAGGGAAAAGAGAAAGTGGGAAAAAGCACATGCCAGTTGAGTTTTGTCTCTTTTAATCAAGAAACCAATTTTTTGGGGAGCCCCAACCAATAAAATGTCATATGTATCTCCTTGACCAGAACTGGATCACACAGCCAATCATAACTGCAAAAGAACCCGGGAAGTCAAGCTGTTTTAACTTTACCATCCTGAATTTAGTAGGAATTCTGTGGCTAAGAAAGAAAAAAAATGAATAATGAGTAAGTAATTAGCAGTGTTTTCCACAGGTAACCAGAAGGCTATTTAAAAAGCCAAAAGGTGAGGGAAGAAAAGAGAAAGCTCTGGAGAATATACTCCGAAAATTTAAGGGCAGCTACATCTGGGGATGAGGAAATGGGTTCAGAAAACTTTATAAATTAATATATTGTTTTAGCTTATTACAAGGATAAATAACATTGAATTTTTTTAAGTTAGACTGTAAAAACAAGCTCATAAAATCATGAAAACAACAAAAACAAAAGCCTAGGCTTTTGTTTGTGATTGTGCTGGTGCAGCTAACTAACATTCTCTGAGCCAGGCATGTCAAACATTGTGAACTTACCTAGACTTTATCTCACTTAAACCGACTGGTATATCTGATGTGATGTAGAATCTTTGGCCAGCTACTGACCCTGCCCCCAGATTTGGGGGAGCACAGACATGTTTTACAAGTTCACAATGACAAAGATTCATAATTTGGTTCCTTTCCGTTCAACTCTGGTTCTAGGCTACACATGCCTTCATGTTACTTGCCTTCTACTAAGGAAATTGACTTATTGGCAACAGAGCAGGCCCCAGTTGAGCAGCTGTATCATTTTTCAATACCATTACTTTACCCTCACTCCCATACTTACACACTGTTTTACAACTCTAGTGCTCTTTCCCATTCAATATCTTATCTGAATCTACAACATCGCATCAAATAACGAGGGAGGTGGTACTCAGAGAGATCAAGCAATTTTCCTATCATCGAATTTATAAGTTACAGAACTTGGAACAGAAGGTTAACATAACCCAGGGTCCTGAGGATGCTGACTCTTAGTTTATTTAGGTGGTATTTTTGGCTACGTTTTTAAGAAAAGTAAACTTAGTTAAAGCACACTTACTGAGCTACCTTTCTCTTAACAGATAGTTTCTGTGGCTTCTGTGATCTAGACTTTTAATGTACGTCATAAACATAGAAAAAGCAAAAAATTAAGAATAATGTCATTAGTTGCCCCCTCTTTTAAAATTCCTCATTTTCCTTGAACAAGATGCCTCATTGGATGCTAGAGCCTGGTGACTATTTAGACTGGTATATTTGATTAGACACTGCCTTTATTCTAATTTATATAAAAATATCCTCTAAATTTACCACATTCTCATTGGTCTTTATAGAGCTTTCAAATGACTGCAATGTCAAAAGCTCTGACTGTGGAAACCTAGCTTAAGAAAATATAGCTAAAAGGCTTTGCTTATTTATCTAACTAGTAGACCTAAAATAAACACAAAAAATATACATAAAAATATATACACCAGCTTACAATATTCACATTTTTGCAAAAGTTTATATTCTGAAGACAGAATTTAAGAAGAGATGAGAGAAAAGGTGAATTCCTTCAAGAACATTCCGGCAAAAATAATGAAACATTTTCAGTATGCCTAACCTGAAGAGAACTAGAGAGTACTCTTGTAATTACCGAGCCATTGAGGTTTAAGGACAAGATGTTCTTTACAGGGTGGTGCTTGTATAAGTTGCAAACATCCTGACACTTATATTTTCCTCCACGCATGCAATAAATAACTTTCTATTTGAATTATTTATCAGCATGATAAAAAAGGAAGCAAAAAGACACCATTAATGCTCAGATAATGGAAAATGAAAATGCATAATAAGCAATGTCTCTGGGGGACAAAAAGCAGTCTACAGGAAACAGAATTCTTACATACTTACTGAGGCTCAGTCCTGATATGTTAAAAGATACAAACTGACTGATCAAAATTGGTTTTTCCCCAGTCAAATCACATTATTTCTCCTGGAAACTGCTTTGCCAAACACCTTATTTGCAAATAATAATAATAAGCTTCTTATCTATTTCACTTAGCTTGTGAAAAGGCACAAGGTCAGCCTGTGGAATAAAATTGTATTTATCCATGTTTCTTCACTTTTTTGTAGAAATGCTACAGGAGAAATAAGATTTATGAAAAGAAAAAAGAATATGGAAGAGATTGCACAGGGATATATCCACTGGGTAACTGGAAGACTTTGTTGACATTTTAGCAAATCTAAATAGTATATTTCTAGGTTGATCAGGTTGTTTCCAAGCATATTTTCTACTTTTCCCTATCTGCTACGTATAGAAATATTACTACTACTCTATATGATAGTCAACAGCACTTAGAGTTTGAATGGGGAAAAGACTCTCTATTTGATAAATGGTGCTGGGATAGCTGGCGAGCCATATGCAGAAGAATGAAACTGGACCAACTGTTACCTTGCACCATATACAAAAATTAACTCAATATGGGTTAAAGATTAAAATATAAGACCTGAAACTATAAGAATCCTAGAAGAAACCCTAGGAAACACCATTCTAGACCTCAGCTTTTGGAAATAATTTATGCCTAAGTCCTCAAAAGCAATTGTGACAAAACCAAAAATTGACAAATGGGATTTAATTAATAAAGAGCTTCTTCACAGCAAAAGAAACTATCACTATGGTAAACAGACAACCTGTAGAATGGGAGAAAATATTAGCAAATGATGCATCTGACAAAAGTATAATATCCTGAATCTATAAGGAACTTCAACCATTCAACGAACAAAAAACAAATAGCCCATTTAAAAAGTGGATAATGAATAGCCTAAGAAATCCTAAGCAAAAAAGAACAAATTTAGGAGCATCACATTACCCAGCTTCAAATTATACTAAAAGTTTACAGTAACCAAAACAGCATGGTGACGGTATAAAAGTAGATACATAGATCAATGGAACAGAATACAACACCAAGAAGTAAAGCCAAGTACAACCAGCTAAACTTTGACAAAGCACACAGAAACGTAAACTGCAAAAAGGACACCCTATTCAATAAATGGTGCTAGGAAAATTGGATAGCCACATGTAGAAGAATGAAACTTGATCCCCAATTTTCACCATATACAAAAATTAACTCAAGATGGATCAAAGACTTAAATCTAAGACCTGAGACCACAAAACTTCTAGAAGAAAGCCTAAAAAAACTTCCAGACATTGGCCTAGGCAGAGAATTTATAACTAAGACCCCAAAAGCAAATGGAACAAAAACAAAAATAAATACCTAAGACCTAATTAAATTAAAAAGCTTCCGCACAGCAAGAGATATAATCATCAGAGTCAACAGGCAACCTACAAAATGGGAGAAAATATTTTCAAGCTATTCATCTGACAAAGGACTACTATCTAGAATCTACAGGGAACACAAAAAAATCAGCAAGAAAAAAAACAATCTCATTAGAAAGTGGGCAATTCACATGAAAAGACAATTCTCAAATGAAGATATATAAATGGTCAAAAACACATTTAAAAAAAAAACCTCAACATTACTAATCAGCCGGGATATGCACATTAAAACCACAATGATACTACATTACTTAAGCTAGAATGGCCATTGTTAAAAAGTCAAAAGACAATAGATGTTGACTGGGATATGGTGAAAAGAGAATGCTTATACACTACTGGTGGGAATGTAAATTTGTATAAACTCTATGGGAAACAGTATGGAGATTTCTCAAATTACTAAAAGTAGATCTACTATTTGATCTGGCAATCTGATTACTGAATATCTACCCAAAAAATAGAGATCTTTATATCAAAAATACAGCTGCATTAAATTCTTTTTGCAGTGAAATTCACAATTACAAAGTTATATAATCAACCAAAGTGCCCGTCAACCAATAAACAGATAAAATAAATGTGGTATAAGCAAATATCATACTGAATTGGCAAAATCTGTAAGCATTCCCCTTGAATACTGGCACAAAACAAAGTTGCCTTCTCTCACCACTCCTATTTAACGTAGTATTGGAAGTTCTGGCCAAGGCAATTAGGGAAGAGAAAGAAATAAAACGTATTCAAATAGAAAGAGAGGAAGTCAAACTATCTTTTTTGCAAATGACATTGTCCTATATCGAGAAAATCCTGTTGTCTCAGCCCAAAAGTTTCTTAATCTGATAAACAACTTCAGCAAAATCTCAGGACCCAAAACCAATGCACAAGAATCACTAGTATTCCTACACGGAAACAGCAGGCAAGAGAGCCAAACCACTAATGAACTCCCATTCACAATTGCCAAAAAAAATAATAAAATACCTAGGAATACAGCTAACAAGGGAAGTAAAGGGCCTCTTCAAAAAGGACTATAAACCACTGCTCAAAGAAATCAGAGATTACACCCACAAATGGAAAAACATTCCATGCTCATGGATAGTAATCAATATCGAGAAAATGGCCGTACTCCCCAAAGCAATTTATAGATTCGATGCTATTCCCGTTAAACTACCATTGACATTCTTCACAGAATTAGAAAACCCTATTTTAAAATTAATATAGAACCCAAAAGGAGCCCAAATAGAAAAGAGGATCCTAAGCAAAAAGAACAAAGCTGGCGGCATCATGATACCCAACTTCAAACTATACTACAAGACTACAGTAACCAAAATAGCATGGTACTGGTAGAGCAATGAAACAGAGAGCCCAGAAATAAAACTGCACACCTACAACCATTTGGATTTTTACAAACTTGACAAAAACAAGCAATGGGGAAAACATTCTTTATTCAGCAAAGCATGCTGGGATAACTGGCTAGCCACATGCAGAAGATTGAAACTGCACCCATTCCTCACACCATATACAAAAATCAACTCAAGATGGATTAAAGACTTAAATGTAAAACCCAAAATTGTAAAAATCCTGGAAGACAAATTAGGCAATACCTTTCAGGACATAGGCACAGGCAAGATTTTATGACAAAGACACCAAAAGCAATTGCAACAAAAGTCAAAATTGACAAATGGGATCTAATTAAACTAAAGAGCTTCTGCACAGCAAAAGTAACTACCAACAGAGTAAACAGGCAACATGCAAAATAAGAGAAAATTTTTGCAATCTGTGCATTTGACAAAGGTCTATTAACCAGTATCTATAAGGAACTTAAACAAATTTACAAGAAATAACAAACAACCCCATTAAAAAGTAGGCAAAAAACATGAACAGATGTTTCTCAAAAGAAGACATACATATGGCCAACAAACATGAAAAAAAAAAAAAAAAAAGCTCAACATCACTCATCATTAGAGAAATGCAAATCAAAACTGCAATGAGACACTATCTCACAACAGTTAGAATGGTTACTATTTAAAAGTCAAAAAGTAACTTATTTTGGTGAGGTTGTGTAGCTAAAGGAATGCTTTTACACTGTTGGTGAGAGTGTAAATTAGTTCAACTATTGTGGAAGATACTGGTGTGATTCCTCAAAAACATAGAGGCAGAAATACCATTTGATCCAGTAATCCCATTACTGGGTATGTACCCAAAGGAATATAAATTGTTCATTATAAGGACACATGCACATGTATGTTCAACTCAGCACTATTCACAATAGCAAACACACAGAATCAACCTAAATGTCCATTGATGATAGACTGGATAGAGAAAATGTGGTACATATACACCGTGGAATACTATGCAGCCATAAAAAGGATAAAAGATCATGTCCTTTGCAGGGACATGAATGGAGCCAGAAGCCATTATCCTTAGCAAACTAATGCATTAATAGAAAACCAAATATTGCATGTTCTCAGCTGAATGATGAGGACATATAGAAACATGGTAGGGAACAACACACACTGGAGTCTGTTGGATGGTGTTGGTGTGGGAGGAGGGAAAGGATCAGGAAGATTAACTAGTGGATGCTGGGCTTAATACCTGAGTAATGGGATGATCTGTGCAGCAAACCACCATGGCACACCTTTACCAATGTAACAAACCTGCACATCCTGCACATGTACCTCTGAACTTAAAAGCTGGAAATTTTAAAAATGAAAATGTAGTATATGTACACAGTGGAGTACTATTCAGACATAAAGAAAATGAGCTCCAGTCATTTGTAGCAACATGAATGAAGTGGAGGTCATTGAGTGACCTCAATGTGAAATAAGCCAGGCACATAAAGACAAATATTACATTTTCTCACTTATTTGTGGGATTTAAAAATCAAAACAATTGAAATTAGGGAGATAGAAAGCTCCAACTTGGATGGACAGAGCACTGTGTGGAGGCTCACGTCATGAATTTTTACTCCATAGTGACTGCAGGAATAAATCAGGAAACACGAGAGGACCCACAGACCCCCAGAAGGAAGCAGATTGCTCTTGTAGAAACCAGGAGACACCCCAAATACTGTGAGTGCCCAAACTATGGAAGAGGGAAAGGGAGATCATCCAACCCTGAACATACACCCCTACTGGGGAAAATGAAGGCCTAGATTATGCGAGATGATTATGACCTTACCTAGAGCTGAGTCAATTTAGAGAGCCGGAATAAATAAGGGGTAGAAGAAGCAGTGGGAAAACCCCTGGACGCTTGCTGGGTCTCCTAGGAAACCATTTTTTTGCTGGGCCTCACAGGGGTCCTTTGGAAGGGTAGCCAGAGGTGCTGAGAAAAGGCCAAAGGGAGAAGGAATTCTCCAGCTAAACTTTGTAACAATTTGAACTGATCGAGAAGTCTCCTGGCCAGAATGCAGGGGAAGGCATGAATCGGGTCTGTAGACGTCACAGGCCAGAGAAGAAGGAAAGTTATATTTACTTTCACAGCTGGGAGGTGGGTAGCCTGAAGCAAGTTCTCAGCCTTGCTTGCCCACTGCCTGAAAACAGACTTGATACTGTTGGAAGGGGCACCATGGGACTGAGACCAGCCCTTTGGATTATGTGGGAGCTGGGTGAGACCTGTGACTGCTAGCTTTTCCCCACTTCTCGGACAACCTGCATGACACAGCAGAGGCAGCCATAATCCTTCTAAGAACATAACTCCATTGACCTGGGAACCTCACCCCCATCCTCTACAGCAGCCACAGCAAGACCCAGCCAAAGAGTCTGAGCTCAGACAGGCCTAGCCCTGCCCCCAACCAATGGTTCTTCCCCAGGCACCCTGGTAACTGAAGACAAAGGGCTTGTACTCTTGAGAGTTCTAGGGCCACACCCACCATCTGTTCTTCCCCATACTATCACAGCTAAAGCTCTCTGGAAAATGCCACCTTCTGGCAGGAGGCCAACCAGCACAAAAATAGCACATTAATTCACCAAAGCTAGGAACTCTCACAGGGTCAATTTCACCCCTCTGCCACTTCCACCAGAACAGGTGTTGGTATCCACGGCTGAGAGACCCATAGGCGGTTCAAATCACAGGACTCTGTGCAGGCAACCCCCAATATCATCCTGGAGCCTAGTAGACATGCTGGGTCGCTAGATCCAGAAGAGAGATAACAATCACTACAGCTTGGATCCAGGGAAGCCACATCCATAGGAAAAGGGGGAGCATACTACATCAAGGGAATATCCTGTGGGAGAGAAGAATCTGAACAACAGCCTTCAGCCCCAGATCTTCCTTCTGACCCTACCTAAATGAGAAGGAACCAGAAAACCAACCCTGGTCAAATGACAAAACAAGGTTCTTTAATATCCCAAAAAAGTCACACTAGCTCACCAACAATAGACCCAAACCAAGAAAAATTCCCTGATTTACCTGAAAAAGAATTCAGGAGCTTAGTTATTAAGCTAATCAGGGAGGCACCAGAGAAAGGCAAAGCCCAATGTAAGGAAATCCAAAAAATGATACACGTGAAGGGAGAAATATTCAAGGAAATTAATGGCATAAATAAAAACCAATCAAAATTCCAGGAAACAATGGATACATTTACAAAAATGCAAAACACTGTGGAAAGCCTCAGCCACAGAATTGAACAACTAGAAGAAATTCAGAACTTGAAGACAAGGTCTTCACATTAATCCATTCAACAAAGATAAAGAAAAAAGGATAAGAAAATATGAACAAAGGCTCCAAGAAGACTGGGATTATATTAAATGGACAAACCTAAGAATAATTGGTGTTCCTGAAGAATAGGAGAAATCTAAAAGTTTGGAAAACATATTTAAGGGAATAATCAAGGAAAACACCCCAGTCTTGCTAGAGACCTACACATCCAAATACTAGAAGCACAAAGAACACCTGGGATATTCATCACAAAAAGATAATCACCTAGGCACATCGTCATCAGGTTATCTAAAGTTAAAATGAAGGAAATAACCTTAAGAGCTGTGAGACAAAAGCACCAGGTAACCTACAAAGGAAAACCTATCAGATTAACAACAGATTTCTCAGCAGAAACACTATAAGCTAGAAGGTATTGGGGCCCTATCTTCAGCCTCCTAAAACAAAACAATTATCAGCCAATAATTTTGTATCCAGTGAAACTAAGCTTCAAATATGAAAGAAAGATGCAGTCTTTTTCAGACTAACAAATGCTGAGGGAATTTGCCACTACCAAGCCACCACTACAAGAACTGCTAAAAGATGCTCTAAATCTTGAAACAAATCCTGCAAACACATCAAAACAGAACATCTTTAAAGCATAAATTTCGCAGGACCTATAAAACAAAAATACAATTTAAAAAAAACCAAACAAACAAAAAGCAAGGTATACAGGCAATGAATAGCACAATGAATGGAATGGCACCTCACATCTCAATACTAATATTGAATGTAAATAGCCTAAATGCTGCACTTAAAAGATACAGAATTGCATAATGATTAAGAATTCGCCAACCACCTCTTTACTACCTTCAAGAGACTCACCTAACACATAATGACTCAGACAAACCTAAGGTAAAGGGGTAGAAAAAGACATTTCATGCAAATGGACACCAAAAGCGAGCAGGAGTAACTATTCTTATATCAGACAAAACAAACTTTAAAGTAACAGGATTTTAAAAAGACAAGGAGGGACATTATATAATGATAAATAGCCTTGTCCAACAAGAAAATATCACAACCTAAACATATATGCACCTAACACTGGAGATCCCAAATTTATAAAACAATTACTGATAGACCTAAGAAATGAGATCGACAGTAACACAATAATTGTAGGGGATTTCAATACTCCACTGACAGCACTAGATAGGTCATCAAGACAGAAAGTCAACAAAGAAACAATGGATTTAAACTATACCCTAGAACAAATGGACTTTACAGATATATACAGAATATTCCACCCCAAAATCAAAGAATATACGTTCTATTCAACAGAGCATGGAACTTTCTCCATGACAGACCATAGGATTGGTCACAAAACGAGCCTCAATAAATTTAAGAAAATTGAAATTATATCAAGCACTCTCTCAGATGACAGTGGAATAAAACTGAAAATCAACTCCAAAAAGAACCTCCAAAACCATGCAAATACAGGGAAATTAAACAACCAGCCCCTAAATGATCATTGGCTCAAAAATAAAATCAAGATGGAAATTTAAAAATTCTTCAAACTGAACGACAATAGTGACACAATCTATCAAAACCTCTGGGATACAGCAAAGGCGGTGCTAAGAAGAAAGTTCATAGCCCTAAATGACTACATCAAAAAGTCTGAAAGAGCACAAACAGACAATCTAAGGTCACACCTCAAGGCACTAAAGAAACAAGAACAAACCAAACCCAAACCTAACAGAAGAAAGAAAATAACCAAGACCAGAGCAGAACTAAAAGAAATTGAAATTAAAAAAAAAAAAATACCAAGGATAAACAAAACAGAAACCTGCTTCTTTGAAAAGATAAATACAATTGATATACCATTAGAAGAATTAACCAAGAAAAGAAAAGGGAAAATCCAAATAAGCTCAATAAGAAGCAAAACGGGAGATATTACAGCTGACACCACTGAAATACAAAAGATACTGAAATTCAAGGCTACTATGAATACCTTAACACGCATAAGCTAGAAAACCTAGAAGAGATGGATAAATTCCTGTAAAAAATACAAACTTCCTAGGTTAAATCAGGAAGAATTAGATACCCTGACCAGACCAACAACAGGCAGTGAGATTGAAACAGTAATTTTAAAATTGTTAACAAGAAAAAGTCCAGGACCAGGCAAATTCACAGCAGAATTCTACCAGACATTCAAAGAATTGGTACCAATCCTATTGATACTATTCCTCAAGATAGAGAAAGAGGGAACCCTCCCTAAGTCATTATATGAAGCCAGGACACAACCATAAAAGAAAACTAAAGTACAATATCCCTGATGAACATAGATGCTAAAATCCTTAACAAAATACCAGCTAACTGAATCCAACAACATATCAAAAAGATAATCCACCATGATCAAGTGGGTTTCATAGCAGGGATGCAGGGATGGTTTAACATATGCAAGCCAATAAATGTGATACACCACATAAACAGAATTAAAAACAAAAATCACATGATCCTCTCAATAGATGCAGAAAAAGCATTCTATAAAATCTGGCATCCCTTTATGATTAAGACTCTCAGTGAAATCAGCATACAAGGGACATACCTCAATATAATAAAAGCCATCTATGACAAACCCATAGCCAATATAATACTGAATGAGGGAACGTTGAAAGCTTTCCCTCTGAGAACTGGAACAAGACAAGGATGTCCACGCTCAGCACTCCTCTTCAACATAGTACTGGAAATCATAGCCAGAGGAATCAGACAAAAGAAAAAATAATAATAAAGAGCATCCAAATTGGTAAAGAAGAAGTCAAACTGTCACTACTTGCTGATGATATGATTGTTTACCTAGAAATCCCTAAAGACTCCCCCAGAAAGCTCCTAGAACTGGTAAAACAATTCAGCAAAGTTTCCAGATGCAAAGTTAATGTACACAAATCAGTAGCTCTTGTATACCCCAACAGTGGCCAAGCTGAGAATCAAATCAAGAACTCAACTCCTTTTACAATAGGTGCAAAAAGTAAAACAAAATACTTGGGAATATACCTAATCAAAAAGGCAAAAGACCTCTACAAGGAAAACTACAAAACACTGCTGAAGGAAATTACAGACAACAATAACAAATGAAAACACATTCCATGCTCATGGATGGGTAAAATCAATATTGTGAAAATGGCCACACTGCCAAAAGTAATCTACAAATTCAATGCAATTCCCATTAAAATACCGCCACCATTCTTCACAGAATTAGGAAAAAAAAAATTCTAAAATTCATATGAAACCAAAAAAGAGCCCTCATAGCCACAACAAGAATAAGCAAAAGGAACAAATCTGGAGGCATCACATTACCTGATTTCAAACTACTACAAGGCCATCGTCACCAAAACAGCATGGTACTGGTATAAAAATAGACATGTAGACCAATGAAACAGAATAGAAAACCCAGAAATAAATCCAAATACTTACAATCAACTGATCTTGGACAAAACAAACAAAAACATAAAATGGGGAAAGGACCCCCTATTCAATGAATAGTGCTGGGTTAATTGGCAAGCCACATGTAGAAGAATAAAACTGAATCCTCATCTCTCACTTTACACAAAAATCAACCCAAGATGTATTAAGGCCTTAAATCTAAGACCTGAAACTATAAAAATTCTAAAAGACAACATTAGAAAAACTCTTCTAGACATTGGCTTATGCAAGGATTTCATGGCCAAGAAACCAAAAGCAAATGCAATAAAAACAAAGATAAATTGCTGGGACCTAATTAAACCAAAGAGCTTTTGCGTGGCAAAAGGAACAGTCAGCAGAGTAAACAGACAATCCAGAGTGAAAAATTTTCACAATCTGTACACCTAACAAAGGACTAATATCCAGATTCTGAAATGAACTCAAATGAATCAACAAGAAAAAAATAAACAATCCCATCAAAAAGTGGGCTAAGGGCATAAATAGACATTTCTCAAAAGAAGATATACAAATGGCCAACAAACACGAAAAAATGTTCAACATCACTAATGATCTTGAGAGTGTAAATCAAAACCACAGGGCAATACCACCTTACTCCTGAAAGAATGGCCATAATCAAAAAATTAAAACATAGTAGATGTTGGCGTGGGTGCAGTGAACAGGAAACACTTCTACACTGCTGGTGGGAATGTAAACTAGTACAACCACTATGGAAAACAGTGTGGAGATTCCTCAAAAACCTAAAAGTAGAACTACCATTTGATCCAGCAATCCCACTACTGGATATCTATCCAGAGGGAAAGACATCATTATACAAAAAAGATACTTGCACACGCATGTTTATAGCAGCACAATTTGCAATTGCAAAAACGTGGAACCAACCTAAATGCCCATCAATCAATGAGTGGAAAAAGAAACTGGGATATATATATATATACACACACACACACACACACACACATATGTATTTATAATGCAATACTACTCAGCTATAAAAAGGAATGAATTAATGGCATTCACAGCAACCTGGATGAGATTGGAGACTATTATTCTAGATGAAGTAACTGAGGAATGGAAAACCAAACATTGTATGTTCTCAGTCATAAGTGGGAGCTAAACTATGAGTATGCAAATGCATAAGAATGACATAAGGGGCTTTGGGGACTTAGGGGGAAAGGCTGGGAAAGGGGTAAAGGATAAAAGACTACAAATAGGGTGCAATGTATACTGCTTGGGTGATGAGCGTACCAAAATCTCACAAATCACCACTAAAGAATGTACTTACGTAACCAAACACCACCTTACCTGTTCCCCATTAACTTGTGGAAATAAAATTTTTTTTTTTTTTTTTTTTTTTTTTTTTTTTTTTTTTTTAAAGGATTCC
>NC_037689.1:111035614-111096481 GCF_003255815.1 Theropithecus gelada | reverse complement strand
TTTTTTTTTTTTTTTTTTTTTTTTTTTTTTTTTTTTTTGAGACAGAGTCTCCTCTGTGGCCCAGGCTGGAGTGCAGTGGCCGGATCTCAGCTCACTGCAAGCTCCGCCTCCCGGGTTTACGCCATTCTCCTGCCTCAGCCTCCCGAGTAGCTGGGACTACAGGCGCCCGCCACCACGCCCGGCTAGTTTTTTGTGTTTTTCAGTAGAGACGGGGTTTCACCGTGTTAGCCAGGATGGTCTCGATCTCCTGACTTTGTGATCCGCCCGTCTCGGCCTCCCAAAGAGCTGGGATTACAGGCTTGAGCCACCGTGCCCGGCCCAAAAAATTTTTAAAAATTATGGACATAAGGAGCATAAGAATGGTTACTACAGGCTGGGAAGGTTAGTGAAAAGGTGGTGGGGAGGTGAGAATGGTTAATGGGTACAAAAAAATAGAAAGAATGAATAAGACCTAGTATTAACTAGCATAACAAGGTGATTATAGTTAATAATAACTTAATTGTACATTTTAAAATAACTGAAAGAATACAATTGGATTGACTCTAATGTAAAGGATAAATACTTGAAGGGATGGATACCCCACTTTATATGATGTGATTATGTATTGCATGTCTGTATCAAAACATCTCATGTACCCCAAAAACACCTACTGTGTACCCACAACATTATAATAAAATATTTAATAAAAAGAAATTAAGAAAACAATTTTATTTACAATTTTGTGAGAAAATAAAATACTTAAAAATAAATGTGAACAAGGAAGTGCATGCTGAAAATACAAAACATTGCCTGAAGGAATTAAAGACCTCAGTAAATGGAGATGCATCCCATGTTCATTGGATTCCTAAGGCCAGAATAAGTACAATGACAATCCAAAGTCACATGAGATCAAAGAAGTAATAAATAGAGAAAAATTAAATTTGTAGTGCAATACTGGGAAACAGAGATTGCATGTAGATAACATTTGGCTCCATAAACGACAGAAAGAGTATCCTCAATTTCTAACTTTCCAGTTTTAGTCCCCATGTAGTAAAAGTATACTTTGGTTTCCTGTCCATACATATCCAGGAAATCGCCTCCTTGTGTCTTTATGTCATGGGTCACAAAGTGTCCACTCACCTGCTAAATCCAGCCCACAGATGTGTTTTGTTTAGCTTCACACCATGATGTTTTGTTTTGTTTTCTCTTTCTTTCTTTCCTTCTTTCTTTCCTTCCTCCCTCCCTCCCTCCCTCCCTCCTTCCTTCCTTCCTTCCTTCCTTCCTTCTTTCTTTCTTTCTTTCTTTTCTTTCTTTCTCTTTTAGATGGAGTTTCACTCTTGTTGCCTAGGCTGGAGTGCAATGGCACGATCTCAGCTCACTGCAACCTCTGCCTCCCAGGTTCAAGCAATTCTCCTGCCTCAGCCTCCCAAGTAGCTGGGATTACAGGCATGCACCACCATACCTGGCTAATTTTGTATTTTTAGTGGAGACGGAGACGGGGTTTCTCCATGTTGAAGCTGGTCTCGAACTCTTGACCTCAGGTGATCTGCCCGCCTCGGCAGCCCAAAGTGCTGGGATTACAGGCGTAAGCCACCGTGCCTGGCCAGATTTGTTTTGTTTTCAAAATTAGATGTCCAGGCCAGGCTCAGTGGCTCACTTCTGTAATCCCAGCACTTCAGGAGGCCAAGGTGGGAGGATCCCTTGAGGCCAAGAACTCAAGATCAGCCTGCACAACATAGCAAGACCCCATGTGTACAAAAAAAAATGTAAAAATTAGCCAGGCATGATGGCATGCACCTGTAGTCCCAGCTACTCTGGAGGCTGAGGTTGGAGAATCACTTGAGCCCAGGAATTTGAAGCTGCAGTGAGCCCTCCAGCCTGAGTGACAGAGTGAGACCCTGCCTCTAAACAAAACAGAAAATGAATTAAGTGTCCAACATTGAGTAATCTGGACAAATCACACAAGAATTATTATTTCTATCTTTTCTGAAAAGCTAGAATACCTACCTGGAAACAGTGAACATAATATCTATGCATGGCAATGATTAACAAGCTGAGCATTGCCTGCCTGTATAGAATGTCCCCACCACTCCCCAGTGCCACACAGAAGCCAACTTATTTATTTTATCTGTCTTGCCTATTGTCATCTATAATTAATAATCCCATTTTTAATATAAAAAGAGTTAAAGAGGCTTTCTGTTCCTCTGAATAAAATAGGGTATCTGTGTTTTGCACCAACTCTAAGCAACCCTTTTGGCATGAGCAAACAGGAACAATAGGAGAAGCAGAGGGCAAATCTCTGTAAATGTTGGGATTACAGTCCATACAGAGGACTGGGGCCTCTGGAGAGTTCTTACTAATCCTCACAATGGTTCCTAACATACTTTATCACAAATAAAACTGTTATTTGGGGGCATTAAGGACACCTTTGACCTTCTTTACCTAATATCCTTACTTGTTGCCATAATCTTCCTTATGCTCTCTTCCTGAGTTGGGTAGATCATCATTTTTTTACATGAGTCCATTACCTCTTTGCTAAAGCATGTTCCTTACACCTAAATCCTCTTCTATATGAAACCTCCCATACCTGGATTCTAGTTCAGGCTCTGTTACATACTAACTGAGAGTCAGTGGATAAATGACTTCCTTTCTCTGGTCCGGAGTGTCTTCACCTATAAAATAAAATCATGGGCTGGGTGCAGTGGCTCATGCCTGTAATCTCAGCACTTTGGGAGACTGAGGCGGGTGGATTACCTGAGGTCGGGAGTTTGAGACCAACCTGAGAAACACGAGAAACATGGAGAAACCCCGTCTCTACTAAAAATACAAAATTAGCTGGGCATGGTGGCACACGCCTGCATTCCCAGCTACTCGGGAGGCTGAGGCAGAAGAATCGCTTGAACCCGGGAGGCGGAGCTTGTGGTGAGCCAAGATTGTGCCATTGCACTCCAGCCTGGGTAACAGGAGGGAGACTACGCCTCAAAAAACAAATAAATAAATAAAATAAAATAATTAGATATTAGATGATATCTAAGATTTCTAATAGATCTTAAATGTTATATTTCTATGATGATATTAATTGATTTTGGTTACTTTAACCACCCTGATAGACCCCCCTCCACCATTCTTCTTTTCTTCCTATGTTTCTCATTTATCATATATTTATTTCTCTATATGATCTCTATTGTCATATATATAGCATAAATATATTTCTATCACTGCTTTGTGAAATATACTTATTATGCTTTTTAAAAAACAGATCAGTTGATTTGATAATTCAAAATGTCAACTAATTACAAATATTTATTAAGTTTTCGCATTAAAGTATTCATTTTCCCAAAATTTTGCATTCTTAGTTTCTAGAGTATCAGCAATTCACTGGATTTTATTTCTATATGACTTCAGACTTCAGAATTGGAGCCAACAGATGAAATTTACAAAGAGATGTATTTTTAGCCAAATAGAAATAAAACTTTTGACAACTGAATCATTCAAATGTGGCATGGGTTGCTTTATGAGGGAGTAGATTTCTCATCATTGAACGTGTTTACGCAAAGACTAAGTGACTACTTACTAGAAGGTGACATAAAAGTGATTCATGTGTACTCTACAGAGTAATCAACAAAATCTCAAGGACTCTAAAGTCCCTTCAAATGAACATTCTCAGAATCTCTTTTTTTAGGTTGATACTAAAATTAGCTTGCCTTTCCTGAGACACACACCCACTAACCAAGAAGGAAGCCTTTCCGGGGCCATATTAAGTAGAATTGAAAAAACCCATCTGTGTAAAAACTGACTGTGGACAAGTTTCAGAGTTAATACTTAAGGAATGATCATCATGATAACACACTGAGCTACCTTGGTATTCTGTCTTTGGAGTACATGCTGGAAACTTTCATATAAAGAAGACTTCCTTGGAATGAATCACATGAACATTTAAATAACTGTATTTTATTGGATAGAATCCAAGAAAGATCTGTACTATACAAAAATGGTCTCTATAACAAATAATATATTGAGATTTCCTTTATATTCTCTTATATGATAGATATACTATGTAAGTTTCAAAAAATAATAGCATGCATTGTTCACAGTGAATTTGTTTACCAACTAAGGCTCAGTGGCTCACTTGTAGTGTAGTCACAAAATGGAATACTCTTCATCAACAAAATGATGTAAAGGGTAAATACTTGAAGGGATGGATACCCCACATTATATGATGTGATTATTATGTATTGCATGTCTGTATCATATGTTTACCAACTAAGAAAATATTTGAGCAGGATTTCAATATAAACTGATTTTGAAGGTATCATCCAGTTGGTAAACATAAGCCAAACTCTTAAAATTCGGGAAATGAGATATACAAATATTACAGATTTGGGGGGAACACCATGTGCTTTTCATTTTTAGTATTAGTGATGACTGTGGGTTGACTTACAAAGATCAGAGATAAGTGAAGTAAGAAAATAAGCTGTTCCTTTGCAACATATTTCCATTAATAATATGTGAATAGTCACTTTGGAAAGTAAATAAAGAATTCCGTATAAATGGATGATTCAGAAAAGTTTGGGGACACAAGAAACTCTTATCAAGATGACTTCAAGGGGCCAAGGCAGGTATGTGATTTTAATTTACTTAAATGGAAACATAATCAACGAATTTGATCCTGTTTGGAAACTTAATGAACTGTATGGCACACTATTTAGAGAGGTACCAGGTGAACAGAAGAGTCAGCTTGGTGAAGACCAGAAAGCCAGATATGGGCGGTGCCTACCGAAGGATTATCTAGGGCAAACAGTTTTCTACAGCACTTCCCCTGCTCTGATTCCTTACTCATTCATTTTTTTTTTTTTTTTTTTTTCAATCTGGTAATTTGGCTTGACTACAGAATCAAGAGACTACCTGTATATAGGGAAACAAGCATTCTAGCCTTCTCAGTCATTTTATTTCTCACAGTAAATAAAATTCTGGTTTACATATCCATCTCTGCTACCTTGGTTAGTGTAATCCAAGATTCCTCCACTCCTCTCCCCAACCCCCGCAGCAAAAAAAAAAAAAAAAAAAAAAAAAGAAAGAAAAAAAGAGAAATAACTACTCTTTATATGCTGAGGGAGTCAAATTTCTGATGGCCAGATCCTGAACCATAATACAGTTACCATGGTAAATAGTAACTTGTGAGGTGTCTTACCATTCAACTAAGATTTCCTTTACTATATATATATTATGGAAGGAAGTGATAGCAACTAAATAGGTATGGTCCTTATTTTATAAGCCTCTCATTGACATAGAATAGTTCCTAGCTACTCTTGAAAATAAGCTTAGTCTCTGATTCTTCAATGTGGAAAACATGGCATTTAACCAAATCTATTCCTGAATTCAGCCACTAATTCTATTATCAGTGCTTTCTGAAGCTTACTTTGCGTGACACACAGAAAAGGTGATTTTTTTTTTAACCATGTCCGAATTATTTTGAAAAACAAAATTGGAGGAGGATGAAATAATCTTTTAAAAAAACTGCGAGAATCATCTGTATTTCCTTCATCTCTTCCAACTGCTGATACTTAATATGGAATGAAAGACAGAAAAAAAATTACCAACTAAGAGAGCAACTAGATGCACTACCTGCGAGTCTGACAACTAGTGAGACCAAGAGATTCTTCAGACAAAATTTCTCAGGGTGGTACTTTCAGACTTCCAGATCCCCAAAAATGGGGCTGTCTTCCACTAATAGCTGAAGTAATAAATATTTTTGGCAAGTACTGTAGTGATAGTGTTATTTTATAGCCTCTCTATAGCAGATCTTTGTACATGTAACAAAATAACATCTAATCTGTTTGGAATTGAGTTATGCAGCAAACCAAATTAATCCATACAAAGCTGAAAATCAGAGGATTAAAAATGAACTGCTTCATTCTGTGAAAATGGTCCATGCACTAAAAATCATGTATTTTTCTCAAAGGACAACGCTCCAGTCTTCTATTCATAACCTATGTCTATACAGCTCTAACAACCTTGGTTACATGCTTTACCAATTAAGAGTCTTGAATGAGGGAAGGGCTGCTTATCTAGGAAGTCATACTCTGTAAGAAGTGACATATGGCAGCACAGGAGGAGACAGAATATAGAAGTGGGAGATGGAACCACCATGTCTCTCCAGAAAGGTTGAAAAATGCTCTTGTCTTAAGCCACTTATTACTGGAGTAAACATGGATGCATGTTTAATGAAGTCCAAAGGGTACCACTACATTCCAGCATAATGCAAGCTTGATGTTAATAATGATGGCCCTGAGTCATTAAAAAGATAGAGTCAATAAAAGAGTCTATTCTTTTCAAAGTGATGAAAAACTGAGACACATATTATTAAAATATTTGCTAACAATAATTTAAAATAACAAATTTTAAAGGACGATACACAGCACACAAGATACATTCTGCTGTCTAGAATAGCTCATTTTCACAGATTTTCTAAATGGCACATTTTACTGCAATTGTACCTCAGACTGATGGCAATCAAAGAATTCTGGAGAAGATGCTTCAAATTAAAGTAAAATATCATATTCTGTCTCTCTATACATATAAATATATTTCTGGAAGTCAGATGTTTTATGACAGAGGTTTTTCAGTGAGAGTTCCATAGATGTCTTTATCAATAAGGCAGAAGGCCGCTGTCCTGTTTTCTGTTTTATTTCCTGGGCTTCCAAGTAAGATTTTATTTAAAGAAAATGGTCTAGTGCATTTTAACAGCTTTATTGAGGGATAAGTGACAAAATATAGACTGCACATTTTGAAGAGTACAATTTGACAAGTTCTGATATATTATACATCTGTGAAACCAACAACCCATCAAAATAGTGAGCATACTCCATGACCCTTAAAACTTTACTTGTGGCACTTCATAAGCTTTCCCTCCCAACCCCTCCAGGTAATCACTGATCTTCTTTCTGCCACTATAGATTAGTTTCTATTTTTTAGAATTTCATATAAATGGAATCATAAATTATGTAGTCTTTGTTTCCAGGTTTCTTGCCCTCCTCAAAATTATTTTGAGGTTAATTCATAGTATGGCATATATCAATAGTTCATTCATTTTGTTGATGAAGAGTATTCCATTTTGTGACTCTACTACAATTTGTTTATCCATTCACCTTTTGAGGGACATTTGATTTGTTTCCAGTTTGGGGCTATTCCAGAAAAAGCTCTTGTGAACATTTATGTACAGGTCTACGGGTGGACATTTCTTTCTTTCCTCCTGGGTAAATGCCTAGGAGTGAAATGGCTAGATCATTATAGACATATGCTTAGCTTTTTAAGAAAGTGCCAAACTATTTTCCAAAGTCATTGTGACATTTCACATTCCCACCAGCAACATGAGAAAGTCCCAGTTGAATCCACATCCTCACCAACACTTAACATGGTCAATCTTTTGAATTTTAGCCATTCTAACTGATACATAGCAGTAAAACATTGTGATTTTGAGTTGCATTTCCCTAATGACTGACAACATTAAGCATCTTTTCATGTGTTTTTTGGCCATCTGTATATGTTTTTGAAAAAGTATTCATTCAAATATTTTGCCCACTTTCTCTTGGGTTGTTTGTTTCCTTATTAATTTTTCTGAGCTGTTTATATACTCTGAATAAAATCCCTTTGTCAGATGGATGCTGAGCTAAGATTTTTTCACCTCTATGAACTATCTTTTCGGTCTCTTAATAGTGTATTTTGAAGAGAAGATTTAATTTGAATAAAGTATATTTTATCAATTTTTATATTAATATTCTCTTGGTGTTGTAACTAAAATAATTTAGCCTAACCCAAGTTAGAAATATTTTCTCATATATTGCCTTCTAAAACTTTATAGTTTTAGGTTGTACATTAAGATTATAATCTATTTTAAATTAACTTTGTATAATATGTGAGATATGAATTGAAGTTCATTTTTTTACATATGCATATCCACTAATTCCAGTACTCTTTGTCATTCCAGCACTTTTGTCATTGAATTGCCTTCCTTCACCTCAGTCCTCCTTCCTGGAGCATACCTGTATACTCTCTCAACACAGTAAGTTGAGACAATCATAGGGCTGACCTCATTTATTTCCCATCTCTCTGGGATTACTGCCATTCTTTGTGCAATGTTCGCTGTCTTAAAAATTATTGTTTTATATATTTTGGTGGTTTTTTGGCTGCTTCACACAGAAGGATAAATCTGGTCTTTGTTTTCCCATTTTAGCTGGAATCAGAAGTTTTGATGCTTTATTAAGCAATTTGATAATTTTTGACATGGGAAACACATTTACTGGAAAATCCAAAATAATTGAGCAGTATTTTCACTTCTTAAAACTAATTAATTGTTGACTTATACTCCTGACGTGCCCTCTACATAAAGTCCCCATTCAAATTCTTCCAAGATGCCACATAAACAGTAACTCATTTGTGAACCCTCTGCCCTCTGTGTAAAGTGGCCTACATTTTCTATAACCACTATTCAGGTAGACCTAAATATTGTCACAAGAGAGTATCCAAAACATATTAGAGTACATTAAAAATTGAAATCAGATGCATTTTGTTAGATTAGGAGGTAAACAAGATGATCAGAAGCAGCCCTTTGATCATATATTTTAGGTTACCAAAAGGTTAGTCGATGTTTCCTTGGTATTCAGTTTAGCAAGATATGAAATATCTAGAGCACTTTAAAAAATGTAAACTCCTAAGACCAACTTCAGACCTATTAAATGACAATCTAGGTATGGGGGGGTTGGCATGCTGGGTATTATTTTAAACACACTTCCCAGATAAATCATGTGCTTGCTCAGATATATCTGAGCACCTACCACCTGTTATGTACAAGGTCGGCCCTGTCCTAAGCTCTGATACAGGATGTTTAATACATAAAGGCTAAGATGCAGCCTCAAACTTAAAAAAAAAAAAAAAACAAAAAAAAAAACCTCAACCTATTGGGAGATAGATAAATTTATTGAACAACTCGATCTATTGGGAGGTTGATTGATTGATTGATTTAGATCTATATATAGATGTAATATATTATATAAACATTAGAACAGAGATATGTACAAAGTGCTGAGTGAAGGCTCTGGAGGAGTCACATGTGAATGGGGTCTTGATAAATTAGTAGGAATTCTACCAGGTGGAGCTACGGGAGAAAAAGGCATTGGAGCTCTAAGGAATAAACAATTTGGCAAAGCTGTGGCATTGTAGAGGGTGAGGAACATTTGAAAGAATGAGGAGAAATTTGATGGAACAGAGAATAGGGCAGTGTTTCTGAAATTGGAGCATGTGAATCTCCTGGGGACTTGTTAAAAATTCATATTCCTGTGTCCCATTCCAGACCTACAAAAGCAGAATCTTAGGGAGACCTGTAAGGAGTTCGTTGTTAGTAAGTTCTCCTGGTGATTCGAATATGCAACAATGTTTGAGAACCACTTATATGATTGTTTTCCCTTTATTTGTGCATTGATCTCTGTTAAGAATGAATGAATGTAAAGCAGTGAGTTAAGCATTCCAGAACAGCCAGTTCTTACAAAAGCTGTGTCAAAGGGAAATTACATTTCATTCCCTCCCAAAGTAACAAGAAGAAACCCCCCAGAAACTTTGTATCAATCCATGGTAGTCTGGTTAACATTTAGACTCATTTTGGCATAAAACTTCCTAATTTTATATCTATCTTTATATTTAAATTAAAATTAAATCTTTATATTTAAATATTAAATACTTACATTTAAATTAAAATGATATATTCAAATTAAATTTAAATTAAGCATTATCAAAATACTGGTCAAACGTTTTTAAATTGTTGTCATATAGCATAGTTTTTACCAAATGTAGCTTACAATACATACATGCTGTAAGGAATATAGCACTATTAAAAATGGAAAAATATATAAGAAAAAGCCTTTCCAAACAAAGACAGCCTTAAGATAGGTGTTGGTTATATCCCTCAATACCAGTTTTGTACCAGCTCACTTCAATATATTTACCATCCTTTTTTCTTTTCACTGTGGAGTTTAGACTTTTTGAATCCAATTATCAGACATATACCATTTAGTTAAATTTAATACAAATGAAGACTTAAGTTCTTATACTTTCCATAAATGTCTGGTTATTATATATGTACCTAAGTGCTTTTTGTAATAAATTTACTTTTACTTAAAACACTTGATGTTTCATTCTTTTGATAGAAATATTTGAGTATATCAATTAATAGCTACATTCAAAATAATATGTGTGTGTTTCAGTTGCCTGTAGAAAAGAACTCTACTCTTTACCATGAACCCTAAAGAATTTACATGTTTCACAGGCTTTAAACTCCCTAGTAAACTGGCAAAATCAGTCTGAGAAAATCAGTAGAGCTGTACTCTACTGTAGATTACCTCTCTTTGGACTTCCGGCCAAAAAGAAAACTCATGTAACTCAAAAAATCACTTTGAATGATGGTTTACTTTTATTAATTACACACTGTAAATCATTAATCAGGGACACTGGATAATCTAGGACTTGAAGATAGAAACATACTCCAAGTAATTATGGTTAATTCTTGCTTATCATCAATTTAAGTTAAATATCTAAGTCAATAATCTAATAAAACAAGTTTCTCAAGTGTCAGCCTCTGGTAATTAACTAATGCTTTATTTTTGGCCTCTCCTGGACTCTGCATCAAATATGTAATAAAAACCACTACATTGGGGGCATAACATATTCTATTCCTGCATTTTTGCACGTAACCTACTGAAAGAGAACCTCATATCGAATTCATATGATATGCTTATGTGTCTAAATGCTGCAATAGAGGTATAAATGACATACTGTGAAAGCACAAATGTATGAAAAACGAACCAACTTTTTCCCTCCGGATTAGTCAGGTCAAAGTTAATTTAAAAGGTGAAATTTAAGCAGAAAAAGGAAAATAGGGAAGGGTTCCAGGTAAAGAGAAAAGCACATGCAAAGACCCTAGGTTTCTTGGGATTGGCTAGTAATTTGGTATGAGGAGTGAAGATGAAATTATTGTATGACTATAAGATACTTAGGATGGCAATGTGAAACGATTGAAGACTTTCAAGCAGAGGCATGATAACAAATGTGTATTTTACAAAGATCACTGTGGTTTCTGGGTAAAGATTGGACTGAAGGGAAAGAAAATGATTTAACCTTTAAGCATGTTAAATATGAAATATCTGCAAGTTATCAGAAAGAGATATTTAGTGTATGGTTGGGTATAAAAATTTAGAGCTTAGGAGAAAGGAGGTTATTGGAGATACAGATTTCTACAAATCTCATAGAAATAGATGGGTTTACCTGTGGAGAATATGCATTCAAGCAAAAAAGAAACAATGAGAATGATGATTTATAATAGATGGAGTAAACCTCAGGACTGAATGCTGCAGAGACACCAAGTACAATGAGGAGATGAGAAACAGAATTCTGAGTTTGGTAGTTTCATTGAAATGATGGTGATGAACAGCAGAATGCAATGGATTAAGAATGTGAGAAAATTGAGGCAGCCAGTGCAGACTTCTTAAGCATGCAGTTTGGTTGTGAAGAGAACAATCCGAGTACATAACACATAGTAGGCATATCGAAAGTTGTATAAAGGTGAAAGGAAGGGAGGGAGGAAAGACAGGAAGCTTGAGAAGGTAGCCTCGTAGATGGATGAGAAAGTTTCCTTTATCTGAGGATGTTACCACAAACAAAAGCAACCTGGCCATTTACCAGAAGAAAGTTGTTTTATTTTGTTTTGTTTTGAGAACAATAAGCTAACAGAGTACATCTACCTCTTTGAAAATGATGACTGGTACACAAAGGCATAAGTAGAGCAGTTGTTCCATGAATACGTGATTAATCTATTTCTCATTCTAGACCTTAAGAAAAAGATCCACAGGGCTTTTTCATGCTGTTTCCTCTACTTAGAATGCCACTTCCTCAGGGAAATGTTTTGTAATCCTCCAGATGAGACCATATTCTCCCCATGATACTATCTCCACTGTGGTTCTAACTGCCTTCCCCTTATAATGCATGCCTCAGTTTGTAAATTCACATTTATTGATGGGATTGTTAGATTGTCTGCCTCTCCTGATTGACTACAAACTCTACGAGGGGATGTGACATGTCTGTCTGTGCTCGTCAATGTACTTTCAATGCCTAATACAGCGCCTGTCACAAAGCAAGCAGTCAACATATATTTGCTGAAGGAAGGACCAAAAGGAAGGCCTACATGATGAAAACAAAACAAAACAAAACAAAACTTCCCCAGCTGGAAAAGAGTATAGGTTTTTTGTGATCCTCTTTTGGGCAGCAAATTTAAATAGAGGATGAGGGACAAGAAATTACTTAATGGGTATAATCCACACTACTTGGTGATGGTTACACTAAAAACCCAGATTTGACCCCTATGCAGTATGTCAAAACAGCACTTGTATCATTTACACTTGTACCAAAAAGGAGGTCAACGAACTGAGATAACTTACATCAGCCCCTTAGGCACATGTGTCATAGGCAGAATCTGTCGTTTTTATCCCCTTTTGACAGAGGTCTTGATGAGTACCTGAAGCTATCACCTGGAATGTGGAAACTCCTTTTCGGTCAGTGGCAGTTTCTAATAGTTTCTCAAATAAAATTTAATGTTAATTCCCATGATATGGGCACCACAGGAAGTCTATACCCAGAAGCAGCAGGGGTTTCCTAAAAGGGTAATGAGAATAAAGTTTAGATAAGAATTCTAGATAAATGGAGATAGCAAAGAGCACAGAAGCCTGAGTTTAAATCCTAGCTTCATCTGCTAGGTTTGTATCCTTGACAAGTTGTTTATCCTGTCTGAGATTCAGTTTTCTCATCTGTAAAACATGGATTACCAGTATTACCTAATTAATAGTTGTTCTGAAAATTCATTAAGTTAATATATATAAGGGACTTAGAACAGTGCCTGTCACATAATAAGTGCTCAATAAATATTAGCTTCTGTTACATTATTGTATTATTCAGTACGTATGATCTGCCTTGTTCCAAAACTCAGTATTCATGTTCCAGAGAACATATTGCCCAACCCACATTGGAATGTGATCCATATTTGCCATTTTTACTTCTTCAGTGGCTTCCCAATTAAAGGAAATAAACTTTGTAAAACTTTTACCTCTATTCTCATTTCAGTAAAGTAATAAATAAATAAATATATAAATATTAGCTTAACCTTTGTTCCCTACAAAAGTCCAAGACCTCTCTCTCCCACTCACTTTCAGGTGACACCTAAGTGATTTCTCAAGGAAGGATTCCATTCCTATGTATCTCCTGAAAGTTCTGACAAGTGTCAAACTAATAAGCTTATAGAGGCCACCTACGTAGGTTTGTTTAGCTTGAAACCAACTCACACTGTTCTTTGCTAGTAGTGGGTGGATTTATTCACACTATTTATCTACAGAAAAAAAAGCTCTTGTTCAGTTGTGTTTGAATCAGTTTAACTTCCAACAAGATTAAATTTTCAGAAGAAAAAGAAACATCATTCCTTCTGGATTATATTCAATGAAGTACTCATCTGCATGTCAGGTCATGCAGACTGTCACTGTAACTGAGAGGTAGGCCTAAAACTGCCTTTGCATGCTTAATTGCAGGGGGCACAAGGCTAAACCCTAGTGATTTTGGTGATGAAAGTTCTTAGGGACAGATAGACATTTGCTAACATAAAATATGACATGATGCATGCCAAAAGAGAACTATAAACAAACTATTCTGCCTTCATAACCCATAGAGCTTCTAGCATAGTTTCCTTTTTATATTTCAATACAAAAGCATAAGCTTTTGGTCTAAAATATGTTTTCTAATGGGAAGAAACTTATATTGTAGATCTCTGGATTTTTGACATCAAAGAAGGATTTTCTGAAGCAGAAGGACAAACATTTTTGTCAACAATTAGCAGGAAAGAGTGCATTGGCCTTAGAGTCTAATACTGTGAGTTCCTGTTAACTTACTACTTGACCTTGGGAAAGGAACCTCACCACTCTGGATCACAGTTTCCTTTTCTGTAAAATCAGAGCCACTACAAATACTTGACTTTATAGATGTTTTGAAAGGATCAAAGTAGATCAAATATGAAAGTGCTTTGAAAAAGTTTCAAGTCCGCTGCCACTGCCTAGTGTTATTACCATTTAGATTGAAGTCAAGAAAAATTTGCTTATCTTGTAATCCTGAATTGGTATATATGCTATAAATTAATTTTATTTCTGTTTTATTTTAAAAGGTCATGCATGTCAACTTCTCTTCCTAGAAATACGGCTTATTGGACATCGTGAAAAATCCATTTAAAACTCCAAGAAATTCCATATAAAATATAATAAACATGCTCTACTATAGCTGATCAAATGTAAAGTTTAAAATATTCATGTATAAGATCCCAAGAAAGTAAGCAAAATTTCAAATCAGAGAGGAAAGAGGGAAGTTGTGGGGGTGGAGGTGGGGGCGGGAGAGAGAGAGAGAGGTAGAATCAGTGGGATAAGTTGATTATGAAGTTACAGCTGTTTAGAAGAAATTGACTAATATCAATAAATAAGATGTTAAGGAGTCAGCCAGGCACAGTGACGTGTGCCTTTTGTTCTAGCTACTTGGGAGGCTGAGATGGGAGGATTGTTTGAGTCCAGGAGTTCCGGACTAGCCTGGACAAAATAACAAAATCATGCCCTTAAAAAGCAAATAAATAAGATATTTGGATGAATAACCAAATAGGAAAAAAAGACAAAAGTTTGTATAAGTGAAGAATGGGAATTGAGACACCACATAAAACTGGGAACCTCAAAGTTCCCACTAAAGCCAGCATGGTATTGGCTTGAGTGAAATGGTGGACTGGAATAAATCCACCCACTACTAGCAAAAAGAGATAAAAAGAATACCTGCTTGTTTCAACTTTTTGACGAAAAAATCTCTCCTGAGAATTCATAAACACAGGTGTGTAACACAGGTTTGTGGTTAAATTTATACTTTTTGCATGGTCCTAAAAATCCTAAGCTAAGAAATTAACTTAAAATGGCTCTATGTTGGTAATTCCATAATGTAACTAGCAGAAGTAAATGCAAACTTCTGTGAAAGAATAAACCATGCATGGGCTCATACCTCCATGAAGTTCCACAGATAAAGCCCCATGCACATAACCACACAATCCTAAATTACAAAGCATACAATCAAAGTAACCATCACAGTGAGGTAGCAGGTAAAATGAACAATAATATTAGATCCTCAATTATATGAAATAATGAAATTAATGGATACAGAATTGAAAATATATGCAGTGTTTTTTAAGAAATAACACCACATCATGTATTGAGAAAAATATTATTAAAATGTCTATACTGCGCAAAGCAGTCTACAGATTCAATGTAATCTCTGTAAAAATGCCAATGATACAGAATTATTTAAAAAATAGTAAAATTAATACGGAATCACAAAAGATCTCAAATAACCAAAGCAATCCTTAGCAAAAAGAGCAAAACTGGAGGTATCAACTCCTGATTTTAAACTATACTACAAAGCTATAATAACCAAAACAGTATGGTACTGGCATAAAAACAGACACATAGACTAATGGAACAGAATAGAAAACCCAGAAATAAATCCAAGCACTCAGAGCCTACTCATCAACAAAGGCAATAAGAATGTACCTTGGAGAAAAGATAGTCATCAATAAATGGTTGTGGAAAACTGCATATCCATATGCAGAATAATTAAACTACATGCTCATCTTTTACCAAACGAAAATAAACTCAAAATAGATTAAAAGTTTAAGACTTAAATGTAAGTCCTAAAACTATGAAACCACTAGAAAAAAACATTAGGAAAATGCTACTGGACGTTGGTCTGGGCAAATATTTTTGGTTAAGATTTCAAAAGCACAGGCAATAAAAGTGAAAATAGACAAATGGGATTACATCAGGTTAAAAAACTGTATAGCAAAGGAAACAACTGACAAAGTAAAGAGACAACGTACAGAATGGGAGAAGATATTTGCAAACTATGACTCTGACAACGGGGATTCATACCCAAAATACATAAGCAACTCAAACTAGTGAATAGCAAATAAATAATCCAATTAAAAATCAGCAAAAGACTTGACTAGACATTTTCAAATAAATACAAAAATCAACAAGTATATGAAAAAATTTTCAGCATCACTAATCAGAGGAATGCAAGTCAAAATTACAATGAGATATCATCTCATCCCTGTTAAAATGACTATTCTCAAAAAGACAAAAAATAACAAATACTGGCAAGGATGTGGAGAAAGGAGAACACTGGTACACTGTTGGAGGCAATGTAAAGCAGTATAGCCATTATGGAAAACGGTATGGATGTTCCTCAAAAAATTCAAAAACAGATTCATGCCTGCAATCCTAACACATTAGGAGGTGAATGTGGGAGGATCACTTGAGCCAAGGAGTTTGAGACCAGCTTGAGCAACAAAGTAAGACCCAATCTCTACAAAAAAATTTTAAAAATTAGCTGGACATGGTGATATGCACCTGTAATCCCAGCTACTCAGGAGGCTGAAGCGGGGGGATTCCTTGAGCCCAGAAGTTCCAGGTTGCAGTGAGCCATGATCATGTCACTGTACCCCAGCCTGGGTGATAGAGTGAGACCCTGTCTAAAAAAGAAAGAAAAAAAAAGAGAGAAACTAAAAATTGAACTACCATATAATCCAGCAATCCCACTGTTGGGTATACATCCAAAAGAAAAGAAGTCAGTATATCAAAGCTATAATCTGTACTCCTGTGTTTATTGCAGCATTTGTCACAATAGCCAGATAAGAAATCAGCCTAAGTGTCCATCAGTGCATGAATGGATAAAGAAACTGTGGTATATATACACTGTGGAATCTTATTCAGTTATAAAAAAGAATGAATTACTGTTGTTTGCAGCAACATGGATAGAACTGGAGATCATTACATCAAGCCAGCACGGAAATATAAATATTGCCTATTCTCACACATATGCAGAAGGTAAAATAGTGGATCTCATAAAGGATGGTGGTTAGCAGAGGCTAGGAAGGGGAGGGAGGGAAAGATGAAAAGAAGTTGATTAACAGGTAGAAAAATAGTTAGATAAAAGGAATATGTTCTAGTATTCAACAGTATAGTAGAGAAATTATAGTTAACAATAATTTATTGTGTATTTCAAAATAGCTAGAAAACAAGCATTGTAATGTTCCCAAATCAAGGAAAAGGTAAACATTTAAAGTGATGAATATCACAATTATCCTGATTTGATGATTATACATTGTATACATATACCAAAATACTACATGCATTCCCAAAATATATACAACTATGATATATCAATAAAATAATACAAAAACATTTAACATAAGTAATCAAAATTTAAAGAAAACATTACTTTTAAAAGGCTATTTATATTTTAAAACTAAATAAAACATCTAGAAATGAAAAAATTTGAGCTAAAATAGTGAATCTCCATAAATGGATTAAACAACAGAAGAGGCACCACTAAAGGCAAGACCTGTAAACTGGAAGATAGATCTGAAGAGATTACCCCAAAATTCATTCCAGAAAAATAAAGAAATGAAAAATATTAAGAGAGAAGCTTAGAGACATGGAAGTAAAATGAGAAGGCCCAATAGGTATATGAAAGAAGACCCAAAAGAGAATTATGAGAATGAGGGATAGGCAAGAGTAGAAGAGGTAATAGCTCAACCTTCAAGTCAAGAAAACACAATGACTCATAGGCAGGATAAATCTTTTAAAAGTCCACATCTGGCATGTAATAGTGAAACTGTAGAACACAAAAATGAAAAGATGTTAAAAACAGCTAGAAATCCAAGACAAAATACCTTTAAAAGAATGGCTATTAAACTGACAGTAGACATTTCCAGAATAGTAATAAAAAATTTGACAATGTAACAGTAACTTCAAATGCTGAGAGACCATAACTCTTCATTTAAAATATAACATTAAGATCAGGTCTCTCAAAATTCACTTTGCTGGAAAAGAATAGAGAGAATTTACATAAACAAACTCTTACTGAAGTAAATTTTTTAAAATGTGCTTCAGAAAGAAGGAAAATTATCCCAAAAGGAAGGTTTAAGACACAAAAAGGGATGATGAGAAAAGAATGAGGATGTGTGTAAATATCAACAAATGTTAATTGAATTAAAAAAACCATTCATTTTAGACAAAAAAAGAAACAAAGAAAAGATAAAACTAAAATATGGGGCAGTAATAACATGGAGGATGGGGATGAAGTGATCAAAATTAAGCATTCTAAGTATTTAAATTATTCAAAAAGAGCATAAAAATAGTGATAGCTTTTAAATTCTGCTAAGAATGAATCCTAAATTTTTAAGGGTAACCAATAAAATAATGGAAATAGAATGGCATTTCCTTCCAAACTGTTAGAAGAAACATGAAAAAATATATTTAAAAAATAAGTTTCTGGCCATCTGGTCAGGAGTTTAGAAGAAAAGGACTGGAATAAAAGACTAAGTCTGGGGTATAAACATATGGGAATGGGTATTAAATGTAGTTTTTTTGTATTACACATTAATGCCCATCAGAAATCATACACCATGCAACAGGCACATAACAAACAAGAAGACAAAATAATTTAGCCTGCTGTCATTAGCCAGCCTTCATCATCAGCCACCCTTCATCATCAGCCACCCTAGAGCTGGCACAATGAGCACATGAGCAGAGTGGCCAGGGTGGCAGAGTTAGAGGTTATATACAGGCCTAACAGCATAGACTCCTATTTTCCAAGGATAGCATATTTAGTGCTGTCTCTGAATTTTTAATCTCTCAGCAACAGAGACCAATACTGAGCTCATGTAATGGCGCTATTCTTTAAAAACCAGCCAGCCACTTGGGTAAGTCATCTACATTGGGTTCCATCTATCTGAGAGATCAGTGATTCGTTCTCATGGGTATATATATATTTATTCCATGTATGGGTCTGCCTTTCCTGTTTGAAGAGCCGCAGCCAGCATTACCATCCAGGGACTTAATGGAGGGCTAATCCATTGGCATAGAATCCTATGCATTACTACATCTGACATCATCTGACCAGGGTGCACATTTCAAAACAAAGGAAATGAAAGAATGGCCCCATGACCATGATATCCACAGCTGGTATCACATACTGCACCAATCAGAAGCAACTGGTTTCATAGAGCACGGGAAGAGCCTTTTAAGGGAACAGCTAAAACAAAAACCTGAATGCAATGTTCTGCAAAGAAAAAGTACCATCTTCCAAGAAGCAGTACAAGTATCAAACTGTAGAGATTTCTATGTGGCACTTGGCACTTCCCAAGAGGAGGACTACGTGAATCCAGGTACCAAGAAGTCAAAGCAAGAGTGGTTCCCTTACTATCGCTTCCAATTAAGAGTACTTTAGGCTTTCTGTCTCCACAATTCTGTGTTCTGCATGGTTAGAGGTCCTGGTCCCCAAAGAGGATAGACTCTTGTCAGTGAACGCTTTTTCTTTAAACTTTAAAACAAAGATTTATTGAAGTGTAATTGGCATACAATGAACTTCACATGTCCAAATTGTACAACTTGATATATTTTATCTATGCAAGAATGAAACCATCATTCCAATTAAGCTAATGAATAGATCCACCTCCCTCAAATGTTTACTTGTGCCCTTTTGTAACTCTTTCTCCTGCCCCTCCTAAAGCTTCCCTCCAAGCAACGACTGGTCTGTGTTCCAACACTATAAATTGGTTTTCATTTTCCAGGATTGTATATAAATTGAATCATACAGTATGAACTCTTTTTGTTTGGCTTTAGTCATTTGGCATAATTAGAGATGTATTCATGTCGTTGCATGCATCAGTGGCGTATGTACCACAGTTTGTTCATCCATTTACCTGTGGATGGATCTTTGAGCTGTTTACAGGTTTTGAAAATTACAAATAAAAATGCTTTATATATTTACGTACAAACAATTGTATGAGCGCACATTTTTATTTCTATTGTGTAAACACTTATGGGAGGAATGGCTGGATCATATGATAGGTGGACATTTACCTTATAAGAAAGTAGCAAACTGTTTTCCCAAGTGACTGTACAACTTTATATTTCCAGCAGCAGTGTACAAAGTTTCAGTTCCTTCACATCCTTGCCAATATTTGACATGGTGAGTGCTTTTAAATTTAGCCATTCTAATAAGTATGCAGTTGTATCTCATTGTGGTCTTAATATGCATTTCCCTAGTGACTAATGATGTTGAGCATTTTTATGTGCTTATTTTCAATCCATATATCTTCTTTGGTGAAGTATTTGTTCAAGTCTTCTGTCCATCTTATTATTGGATTGCCTGTACTTTTTATTGTTGAGTTGTAAGGGTTCTTTATATATTCTGGGGACAAGTTCTTTGTCAGATATATGATTTGCAATTATTTTCTTAGTCTATGGCTTGTCTTTTCATTCTCTTAACAGTGTCTTATAAAGAATTATCGATAAGTGTATAATTTTGATATGTGCAACGTATCATTTTTATCCTTTTATAGATTGAGATTTGGTTGTATCTAATACGGAGATCAGAAAAGTTATTCTCTACAGTACCAAAAAGTAAATAGCTTAAGCATTGAGGACCACATGGTCTCTGTCACAATTATTCAACTCTGTATTTGTGACACAAAAGTAATCGTGGCCAAATACATAATGAATAGATAAGGAGGTGTTCCAATAAATACGTATGTATAAAAACAGGTAGTGGGCTGGATGTGGCCTAAAGATTGTAGTTTCCCAGCCTTTAATCTAAGAAATCTTTACATTTAGGTCTATGATCCATTCTGAGTAAAATTTTAAATGTATTATAAGGTGTGGACTTTGCATATGGATATCCAAATTTTCCAGCCCCATTTGTTGAAAAGACTCTACTTTGCCCAGTAAATGGTCATTACACCATTTTAAAAAATCACTTTTACTGTCTTAATACCATAAACTAGGTTGCTTATAACAACAGCAATTTCTTTCTCCCAGTTCTAGCGGCTGGCAAGTCCAAGATCAAGGTGCTAAGAGATTCAGTGTCTAGTGAGAGGCCACTTTCTGGCTCATAGACAGTGCCTTTTTGCTGTGTTCTCACACATGGAAGGGAAAAGGGGTTTCCTTCAGGCCTCTTTTATAAGGGAAACACTACTTCCATTTTTGAAGGCTCTGATCTCATGATCTACTTATCTCCCAAATAACCCACCTCCTCATACTATCACATTGGTGATTAAGTTTCAACATATGGATCTTGAGAAATAAACCAGAAACAGAAAGAAAAATACTATGTGATTTCACACATATGTGGGATCTTAGAAAGTTGAACTTATAGAAGCAGAGAGTAGAATTGGAGGTTACCAGAGGTGGCAGGGGTTTGGGGGAGATGTTGGTCAAAGGATACAAAATTTTAGTTAGATAGGAGGAATAAATTGAGATTTGTTATACAACATGGTAACTATAGTTAACAATGTATTGTACACTTGCAAATTGCTAAAAGAATAGACTTTTTTTTTTTTTTTTTGAGACAGAGTCTCGCTTTGTCGCCCAGGCTGGAGTGCAGTGGCGCGATCTCGGCTCACTGCAAGCTCTGCCTCCCGGGTTCACGCCATTCTCCTGCCTCAGCCTCCAAGTAGCTGGGACTACAGGCGCGCACCACCACGCGCAGCTAATTTTTTTTTTGTATTTTTAGTAGAGACGGGGTTTCACCGTGTTAGCCAGGATGGTCTCAATCTCCTGACCTCGTGATCCGCCCGCCTCGGCCTCCCCAAGTGCTGGGATTACAGGCGTGAGCCTGTAATTCTTGGCCGTGCTCGGCCAAGAAGAGATTTTAAGCATTCTCACCACAAAAATGATTTATAAGTGAGTAATGGATATGTTAATTAGCTTAATTTAGTCATTGTATACATATTTAGCCAATTTAGCCAATATACACATATATGAAACATATATCAAAACATGTTATATATGTATATGTATATGTATACCATAAAGATGTATAATTTTTATATGTCAGTGTAAAAACATAAATGAATGATAAAAAACAAAAACATGAATTTTGAAGGGACACAAACATTCAGATTATAGCATTTACATATAGGTATGGGTCTGTTTCTGGACTCTTTATTCTTCCCCATTGATCTATTTGTGTATTTTCACACCAATACCACATTGCCCTTATTACTATAGTTTTACAAGTCATTAAAAACGGGTGATGTTAGTTCTCCAACTTTTGTTCATCTCTTCAGAAGTTGTCTTGGCTGCTCTAGGTCCTTTGCGTTGCCTATGAATTTTAGAATCAGTTTGTCAATTTCTACCAAAAAGGCCTCCTGGGATTTTGATAAGTATTTACTTGGATCCATAGGTCAATTTTTGGAGAATTGACATATTAACAATTTGGAGTCTTCTTACCCATGAACTGTGGCCACCAAGAAATGGGCTGCCTAAATCTCCTGCTTCATGGAACATGGTTGACCATCAGCCCCAACTGTGGGTCCACCATCACATTTGTGTCAATGCTACACTATCTCCATGCTGCTCCTAGCAAAAATATAAGTAAGGAAGGGAAACAAGTGCAGGCCTATTCCTGCAGGACATGGGTCTTCTTTAATAGACAACCTTGGGTCAAGAAATACCCACTGACTTGGCTGACGCTTTCTTAGAACTGCACTGCAATCTGATACTCTTCCCCATATCTCCTCTTTCGGCACTCTCCTTCTACAGGGATCTGACCTGCACCACTATCTGAAGACTCTCACAGCCTAATCCTGATGGCCTCCTTTTGTCCTTCATGGGTATTTCCCCTAATAAAGCTCTTATTTGTCTAACCCTGTCTTGGTATCTGCTTCTCGAAGGATCCAAACTAACACATGCCATGAAGATTTGTGGTTTGTGCTGCTGCTTAGTCAGAGATGGACACTACCTTAGAATGTGGGAAGGATATGATTAGCAGAATCACTTTAGTAGTAGAAAAGATTAACTAGTCAAATCCTCATATGGTACAAATACAGTAGATTTTTGCATAACTTGACACAGTTTCATCTTGGAACAGTGCTCAGCATCTATTTTCTTGCTTCTCTTCCTATTACAATTTGTGGTTCTTGTGATACTCACAAATCCAGCAATTGCACACGTTGACTGAGGAACATTTTACATTATTAAGCAATTCATAGTATTCCTAAACTTGTATATACATCCATCAAGACATAACATGGGTGAAATATAACACCAATTCCTTGTGATGGCCTCTAATGTGTGTCAAACTAAATATTTGTGGATAATCTAATACACGAATGTTTAAGAGGTAAATTTATACATTTTTTAATTGAGTAAAATATTTAAATGCTACATAAATTCAGTTGAAAGGGTTGTATTAATTTTGCTTTTTAATTTTCTTAATTTTAATATTTTGGGAGAAAAATACATTAAAAATAGTTTTTATTCAAGCTTACATTTTATATAAAAATGTTAAATTTTGTAAACTTTTAGTATATTTTCATTTGTAATCCTTTAAACCAGAACTGCAAATTGAGCACAGATTCTGTGAAAATCTTGATTATAACAATGTAATAGTTATCTTTCAGCAGTGAAAGCAAGAAGAGTAGATTTAGTAGTACTAACATATACTAACCTATAAATTATATATGTATTTATGTTATTACTTATCCAAACACCATCAGACTGTAAACAGAAGGTCAGATACATAAACTAATAATTAAATTTAGTAGTTTTGGGCACTTTACTAACATTCAGCATATGAAAAATATAGTTTTACACATTTCAATTTTAGGAATATAAAGTTATATTCATCAAGGTAGGAGACAGACTCATTTTATTTAACATTTACTTAGCTTTATATGCAACCTTTTCCTAAATATTTTTATGTAATTTTTATTAGGATTTTTTTGCAGATATTTATCTCTGGACTAGAAGAGAATCCTTTGCCTTGCCTGAGTGACCAAATTATTTCAATATGCAACTTTTAAATATGTATGAATATGGTAGATGAGTTTTTGCTGGCATGCTTCCTCTGGGCCCTGCAAATTTTTAGGATAGGCCTGGATTTCACTGTGAGTGTGAGTGTGGAATGATTGAAAAGGGGTTTCTCAAGAGCTTCTAGAGCTGGGATCTCCACTTCATTCCTTGATGGATGGGATGTGCATAGATATTTCTTGGGGTAAAGAGAGAGCCCACGAGCTCCTTCTTCACTCCTATCTGGCAGCCAGGAAATAGGTGGGCTTGATAGGTATGTAGCTTTAAACAAGCCATAGCCCCCAGCAGGGTTGGTCCTCCCTTTTTCTTTTCCCCTCTTGCCACCTAACCCCACCATGTTTCTCCTCTTCTTTCCAAGGTCACAGGTCTCCTTCCCAGCTTTTCATTCACATCCCTCTACTCAAGCAAGCCTCTGGTCCCCTTTTATCCACAGAAGTCAAATTTTCAGGGACTTCTGCCTGCATCTAAAACTGTGGCTTCACCACCAAGGATGTCTCCCTTATATTTCTGGTCCACTGAGAAGTTTATCTTTTTTTTTTCTTTTTTTAAATGGAGTCTTACTCTGTTGCCTAGGCTAGAGTGCAGTGGTGCTATCTTGGGTCACTGCAACCTCCACCTCCCAGGTTCAAGTGACTCTCCTGCCTCAGCCCCCAAGTAGCTGGGATTACAGGTGTCCACCACCATGCCTGGCTAATTTTTGTATTTTTAGTAGAGACGGGGTTTCACCATGTTGTTTCAGCATGTTGTTGCTCAAACTCCTGACATCAAATGATCCACCTGCCTTGGCCTCCCAAACTGCTGGGATTACAGGCATGAGTCACCACACCCAGCTGAGTGTTTTATCTTTTTTAGTATAACCATGCCTTTCTAATTTTATTTTCTATTATTATTTTTATGTGTCTTAAATGGGGGAAAAATAAGGCTTAAATATATAGTGCATTTTATTTCCTACATTTTTTACTAATCAAGATAAACCTTTTTGCACATGTATTTGTGTTTATATTTCTTCTTTTGAAAATTTTTGGTTCATAGCCTTTGTCCAATTTTTATTGGCATGTTATTTTATGTGTATTTTTTAAATGTCACTAATTTGCAACTTTTCTTTATATATTAAGGTCATTGGCCGTTTACCATATTTTTGTAAAACTTTTACCCCAGATTATCATTTGCCATTAAATATTGTTTATTATTCATTTAGGTGGACAGATGATTCTATGGTTCTACTGTTACCATCTATATTCCCTTAATGTTCCCATGTCAACATTAAGAGTCTTTTGTTTGAAAGATTTTTAATGTCTGTATCCCCTTCTTAAAAAGTGGCAATAACTAAAGAACCTATCAGTTTCTACCTGGAGTGCATGTTCCAAAGCTATATAATGCAGCTGCATTATTCTGATTCCCTACTTTATGACTAATTGAATCTATATGCACAAAAACGTTTTGTACAACAGCTGGAGAATTAAAATATTAAACCCTCAGTGATGATTGCTAATTATTTTCTTTCTTTCCTGGTGACAGACCTCAAGTTGTCAGAATGTAAAAGCAATGTACGGTACAAATAGAAACCACATTACTGTGAATTCAATTTGCACATATCATTATTGGAGAAAGACGCTAATCATAACTTACCAAAGAAAACACTGTAGCCTGAATAATTTGTATTTAATCCTTCTCAATGAAAAGAATGTAGAAATGCTCCTGAAGTTTCCACAAAGTGCTCTCCCCATGTGAGAGTTAGTGCCCATCTGCTACCTTGCTTTTGTGTGGATCCTTCACTCAACATAAAGCAATTACTTAGCTAAATCCAATGGTCCTCTATCAGCTTGATTCTTAGCTGCATTACCATTTCTACCTTTCAAGGTTTGATTTCTCTCTTTCCTAGATTTCCCTTCTTTTACATGGAGTATAATCAAAGAAGTGCCAAATTTAGGGTCAGAAATTAATCATTAGACTCCAACTGATCAATTTGTGACCTTGGGTCTACTTACATAAACATTTTGAGCTTTAGTAAAATCTCAAAGTTGTTAGAATTTAATTATATGAGCTAACATATGTGAAAACACTAAGCCTAAAACACTGGGTAATTACTTGGATTCAAGTGGCAATTTAGCTATTGACTTTTGGAAAGCCCTGTAGTTCAGTCCTCAGCCCTCTGACTTTTTGCCCTCTAAATTTATTCGCTCACGTAATTCCATGAAATACCTCTTCAAAATCTAACTAGCACCTCTATCAGACCCTTTCCTTCAATACTCCCACCAGAGGGTCTCACCTTTACTAGGGGCCCAACCTGGAACAAAATCAACTTGTATTTGCTTTTTTTGTTTTTGTTTTGTTTTGTTTTGTTTTGTTTTATGAGACGAAGTCTCACTCTATTGCCCAGGCTAGAATGCAGCGGTGCTATCTTGGCTCGCTGCAACCTCCACCTGCCAGGTTCAAGCAATTCTCCTGCCTCAGCCTCCCGAGTGGCTGGAACTACAAGTGAGTACCACCACGCCTGGCTAATTTTTGAATTTTTAGTACAGACGGGGTTTCCCCATGTTGGCCAGGCTGGTCCTGAACTCCTGACCTCAGGTGATGGACCCGCCACAGCCTCCCAAAGTGTTGGAATTACAGGAGTAAGCCACTGTGCCCAGCCTCTGCATTTGTTGATATTTTGATTATTAAATGTTTCTCATTGTGTATGTTCAATCATACCAATTAGATGATCAACTTTTTAAAGGCAGAGGCCATGTCTTCAGTTTTTGCGGTAGACACTGTAAGCACAAAAGGAGTGAGGTACACCATAGGATGTGACATTTTCTTTGTTTCTTCTTAAATAAATGCTGCAGCATTCTCTTTCAGTTTGCAGATTTGATTTACCTGATAAGACAGCCTCATCAATCAAAGACAGTGAAACCATTCTGCTTTTTCACTAGCTTCATCGATGTAAAAGTATACTTTTCATTCCGTGACTACTCAGGGAAAGGGCTAGACACACTATGGAGGGGAAGCAGCAGACTGGAAGTAAACCAATGTAGTGAGAGATTGTTAGTGAGCAGTGAATGAGAAAAGAGTCAAACAAGCTGTGGAAGTAAATGGTACATAGGCAATTTGAAGGTGTACCTATTTTTACAGCTCTAATAACTAAGTGACAACACTCACACTCATTTACTGATATATCAGCATTTTTCTCCATGCAAATTTATATTTTGTCCTCTGCACTATATAGGTAGGCATTCACCCTGCTGTTTCACCACCTGCTGCTTTAACAGCTGCTAATAAGCAGGAATCTCAGCTTCTATAGAAGCAAGTCAGGGAAGGGACTAGCAAGAAGAAAGGAAGAAACTGAGAGAGGGGGCTAGGAAGAAGGAAGAAGGGATCTATGGAAAACGATCGAGGGTAAAATCAAGGAGAGAAGACTGGAAAGTGTGAGGAAGAATGGGGTGACTGGGAGAGTTGGAAAAGTTAAGAGCATAAGGATTTTAAAGATCTGTTGTACGTACTGGATTCATAAATTAGTTGCTTTTCGGAGCTACCTACAGTGGATGAAGGGGGCCTATACCCAAAGTCTGATCAACTCCTTTATATGGAGATGGGTAATACTACAGGAGGTCTCCCAGGAGATAGAGGAAGAGGCTGAGGAGTTTCTTCTCCGTCATACCCTTGCCTTCTTCCCCACCTGGTGATCCTTCTCCATCATTTTTCTCCTCCACTTCTCTCCTCAACTCTGCATTTAACATCCTGAAAACTGCGAAGGACAATAAGGCAAATGCATTGTATTCTTCCTCTCACCCATGGCCGTTTTCTAAGTTTGAGCACTGAATATATCATGGGGTGAGCTATATTGGGCATAAGCTCTGTGTAACCTACGTCTAACTTCCAAGAACTCAAAATCCACATAGTTTGTTCAGGATAAGAGTGGTGAGGGTTGAGGTGCGAATCCATCCACCCTGATTATAAAAGTTAAACCTAATCAGAGAGAAGAGATTGGCTTATCCTGAAAAACTCAACATACACTGTATAAAGTACACATAAAATGATTAACAAAGGAAGGTAGAAGAGAAACACACTGCAAAGTGCATATATAAATATTCACCTCCAAAGAGAAAGATTTTCTTAGTCTACTGAAAATAGGAATATTTCAAGGAATATCATTCTCAAAGTCAGTGTTACGTTTTTTAGTTAAAATTAGATTTTTTTCCTTTGCCTCATAAGAAACTACACTAGCTGATAGAAAAATTATGGCATCTAATGCGTAACAGAGGATATACATCAAATACACATGGTTATTGATTTCATGAAATGTTTGCTTCTTTACCCAGAAATGTGAGACCACATAAGCCAGATTTCACAGACGAACTATAAGTGATCTAATAAATAGAAATAATACTATAAAATGGTAATATTTAACATATTCTAACCTGGACAGAGTAACTACTACTATGAAATAGTTTATACAAAACTACAAAGGGAGCAAAGTGAAAGGCAATTCATTTCTTCATGCTTAATTTATGCAAAACATCAAATGGGCCTAAATAATTGAGGCTACTTACCATTGTAAAGACTTCTAAGAGGGCACGCCCAAGATGGCCCAATAGGAACAGCTCCAGCCTCTAGCTCCCAGTGTGAGCGACACAGAAGACGGGTGATTTCTGCATTTTCAACTGAGGTACCAGGTTCATCTCACTGGGGCATGTCCTGTGGGACAGCTGGCGCTGGTCCACAGGTGCAGCCCAACCAGTCAGAGCTGAAGCAGGGTGAGGCATCCCCTCACCTGGGAAGGGCAAGGGGGAAGGGAATTCCTTTTCCTAGCCAAAGGAAATTGAGACACACAACACCTGGAAAATCGGGTAACTCCCACCCTAATACTGCACTTTACCAAGGGTCTTAGCAAACGGCACATCAGGAAATTATATCCCACACCTGGCCCGGAGGGTCCCATGCCCACGGAGCCTCCCTCATTGCTAGCACAGCAGTCTGACATCTTACTGCAAGGCGGCAGCAAGGCTGGGGGAGGGGCGCCCGCCATTGCTGAGGCTTAAGTAGGTAAACAAAGCCCCCCCCTTCCCCAAAGCTCAAATTGGGTGGAGCCCACCACAGCTCAAGGAGGCCGGCCTGCCTCTGTAGACTCCTCCTCTGGGAACAGGGTATAGCTAAAGAGAAAGCAGCAGAAACCTCGGCAGAGGTAAATGTTCCTGTCTGACAGCTTTGAAGAGAGCAGTGGATCTCCCAGCATGGAGGCTGAGATCTGAGAATGGACAGACTGCCTGCTCATGTGGGTCACTGACCCCTGAGTAGCCTAACTGGGAGATATCACCCACTAAGTGCAGACTGACACATCACACCTCACACGGTGGGGTACACCCCTGAGACAAAGCTTCCAGAGAGAGAATCAGACAGTAACACTCACTGTTCAGCAATATTCTATATTCTGCAGTCTCCGCTGCTGATACCCACGCAAACAAGTTCTGGAGTGGACCTCAAGCAAACTCCAACAGACCTACAGCTGAGGGTCCTGACTGTTAGAAGGAAAACTAACAAACAAAAAGGACACCCACACCAAAACCCCATCAGTACGTCACCATCATCAAAGACCAAAGGCAGATAAAACCACAAAGATGGGGAAAAAGCAGGGCAGAAAAGCTGGAATTTCAAAATATCAGAGCACATCTCCCCCTCCAAAGGAATGCAGCGCATCACAAGCAACGGAACAAAGCTGGACAGAGAATGACTTTGACGAGTCCAGAGAAGAAGGCTTCACTTGATCATACTTCTCAGAGCTAAAGGAGGACCTACGTAACCAGCACAAAGAAACTAAAAACCTTGAAAAAAGATTTGACGAATGGCTAACTAGAATAACCAATGTAGAGAAGTCCTTAAAAGAACTAACAGAGATGAAAACCATAACAAGAGAACTACATGACAAATGCACAAGCTTCAGTAACCGACTCGATCAACTGGAAGAAAGAGTATCAGCAACTGAAGATCAAATGAATGAAATGAAGCGAGAAGAGAAGTGTAGAGAAAAAAGAGTAAAAAGAAATGAACAAAGCCTCCAAGAAATATGGGATTATGTGAAAAGACCAAATCTACGTCTGATTGGAGTGCCTGAAAGTGACAGGGAAAATGGAACCAAGTTGGAAAACACTCTGCAGGATATCATCCAGGAGAACTTCTCCAACCTAGTAAGGCAGGCCAACATTCAAATTCAGGAAACACAGAGAATGCCACAAAGACACTCCTCAAGAAGAGCAACTCCAAGACACATAATTGTCAGATTCACCGAAGTTGAAATGAAGGAAAAAATCTTAAGGGCAGCCAGAGAGAAAGGTTGGGTTACACACAAAGGGAAGCCCATCAGACTAACAGCAGATCTCTCGGCAGAAACTCTACAAGCCACAAGAGAGTGGGGGCCAATATTCAACATTCTTAAAGAAAAGAATTTTCAACCTAGAATTCATATCCAGCCAAACTAAGTTTCATAAGTGAAGGAGAAATAAAATATTTTACAGACAAGCAAATGCTTAGGATTTTGTCAACACCAGGCCTGCCCTACAAGAGATCCTGAAGGAAACACTAAACATGGAAAGGAACAACAGGTACCAGCCATTGAAAAAACATGTCAAAATGTAAAGTCCATCGATGCTAGGAAGAAACTGCATCAATTAGCGAGCAAAATAACCAGCTAATATCACAATGACAGGATCAAGTTCACACATAACAATATTAAACTTAAATGTAAATGGACTAATGGTCCACTTAAAAGACACGGAGTGGCAAATTGGATAAAGAGTCAAGACCCATCAGTTTGCTGTATTCAGGGGACCCATTTCACATGCAGAAACACACATAGGCTCGAAATAAAGGGATGGAGGAAGATCTACCAAGCAAATGGAAAACCAAAAAAAGCAGGGGTTGCAATCCTAGTCTCTGATAAAACAGACTTTAAACCGTCAAAGATCAAAAGAGACAAAGGCGGCAATTACATAATGGTAAAGGGATCAATTCATCACGAAGAGCGAACTATCCTAAATATATATGCACCCAATACAGGAGCACCCAGATTCAGAAAGCAAGTCCTTAGAGACTTAAAAAGAGACTTAGACTCCCATACAATAATAATGGGAGACTTCAACACTCCACTGTCAACATTAGACAGATCAACGAGACAGAAAGTTAACAAGGATATCCAGGAATTGAACTCAACTCTGCACCAAGCAGACCTAATAGACATGTACAGAACTCTCCACCCCAAATCAACAGAATATACATTCTTCTCAGCACCACATCACACTTATTCCAAAATTGACCCCATAGTTGGAAGTAAAGCACTCCTCAGCAAATGTACAAGAACAGAAATGATAACAAACTGTCTCTCAGACCACAGTGCAATCAAACTAGAACTCAGGACTAAGAAACTCAATCCAAACCGCTCAACTACATAGAAACTGAACAGCCTGCTCCTGAATGACTACTGGGTACATAACAAAATGAAGGCAGAAATAAAGATGTTCTTTGAAATCAATGAGAACAAAGATACAACCTACCAGAATCTCGGGGACACATTTAAAGCAGTGTGTGGAGGGAAATTTATAGCACTAAATGCCCACAAGAGAAAGCAGGAAAGATCTAAAATAGACACCCTAACATCGCAATTAAAAGAACTAGAGAAGCAAGAGCAAACACATTCAAAAGCTAGCAGAAGGCAAGAAATAACTAAGATCAGAGCAGAACCAAGGGAGATAGAGACACAAAAAACCTTCCAAAAAATCAATGAATCCAGGAGCTGGTTTTTTGAAAAGATCAACAAAAGTGATAGACCGCTAGCAAGACTAATAAAGAAGAAAAGACAGAAGAATCAAATAGATGCAATAAAAAATGATAAAGGGGATATCACCACCAATACCACAGAAATACAAACTGCCATCAGAGAATACTATAAACACCTCTACACAAATAAACTAGAAAACCTAGAAGAAATGGATAATTTCCTGGACACTTACACACTCCCAAGACTAAACCAGGAAGAAGTTGAATTCCTGAATAGATCAATAGCAGGCTCTGAAGTTGATGCAATAATTAATAGCCTACCAACCAAAAAAAGTCCAGGGCCAGACGGATTCACAGCCAAATTCTACCAGAGGTACAAGGAGGAGTTGGTACCATTCCTTCTGAAACTATTCCAATTAATAGAAAAAGAGGGAATCCTCCCTAACTCATTTTATGAGGCCAACATCATCCTGATACCAAAGCCTGACAGAGATACAACACCAAAAAAAGAGAATTTTAGACCAATATCCTTGGTGAACATCGATGAAAAAATCCTCAATAAAATACTGGCAGACCAAATTCAGCAGCACATCAGAAAGCTTATCCACCATGATCAAGTGGGCTTCATCCCTGGGATGCAAGGCTGGTTCAACATACGCAAATCAATAAACATAATCCAGCATATAAACAGAACCAAACACAAAAACCATATATTATCCCAATAGATGCAGAAAAGGCCTTTGACAAAATTCAACAGCCCTTCATGCTAAAAACTCTCAATAAATTCAGTATTGATGGAACATATCTCAAAATAATAAGAGCTATTTATGACAAACCCTCAAAATAATAAGAGCTATTTATGAGAAACCCACAGCCAGTATCATACTGAATGGGCAAAAACTGGAAAAATTCCCTTTGAAAACTGGCACAAGACAGGGATGCCTTCTCTCACCACTCGTATTCAACATAGTGTTGGAAGTTCTGGCTAGGGCAATCAGGCAAGAGAAAGAAATAAAGGGTATTCAGTTAGGAAAAGAGGAAGTCAAATTGTCCCTGTTTGCAGATGACATGATTGTATATTTAGAAAACCCCATTGTCTCAGCTCAAAATCTCCTTAAGCTGATAAGCAACTTCAGCAAAGTCTCAGGATACAAAATCAGTGTGCAAAAATCACAAGCATTCTTATACATCAGTAACAGACAAACAGAGAGCCAAATCATGAATGAACTCCCATTCACATATTGCTTCAAAGAGAATAAAATACCTAGGAATCCAACTTACAAGGGATGTAAAGGACCTCTTCAAGGAGAACTACAAACCACTGCTCAGTGAAATAAAAGAGGACACAAACAAATGGAAGAACATACCATGCTCATGGATAGGAAGAATCAATATCGTGAAAATGGCCATACTGCCCAAGATAATTTATAGATTCAATGCCATCCCCATCAAGCTACCAATGACTTTCTTCACAGAATTGGAAAAAACTACTTTAAAGTTCATATGGAACCAAAAAAGAGCTCACATTGCCAAGACAATCCTAAGTCAAAAGAACAAAGCTGGAGGCATCACACTACCTGACTTCAAACTATACTACAAGGCTACAGTAACTAAAACAGCATGGTACTGGTACCAAAACAGAGATATAGACCAATGGAACAGAACAGAGCCCTCAGAAATAATACCACACATCTACAGCCATCTGGTCTTTGACAAACCTGACAAAAACAAGAAACGGGGAAAGGATTCCCTATTGAATAAATGGTGCTGGGAAAATTGGCTAGCCATAAGTAGAAAGCTGAAACTGGATCCTTTCCTTACTCCTTATATGAAAATTAATTCAAGATGGATTAGAGACTTAAATGTTAGACCTAAAACCATAAAAACTCTAGAGGAAAACCTAGGTAATACCATTCAGGACATAGGCATGGGCAAGGACTTCATGTCTAAAACACCAAAAGCAATGGCAACAAGAGCCAAAATTGACAAATGGGATCTAATTAAACTAAAGAGCTTCTGCACAGCAAAAGAAACTACCATCAGAGTGAACAGGCAACCTACAGAATGGGAGAAAATTTTTGCAATCTACTCATCTGACAGAGGGCTAATATCCAGAATCTACAAAGAACTTAAACAAATTTACAAGAAAAAAACAAACAACCCCATCAAAAAGTGGGCAAAAGATATGAACAGGCACTTCTCAAAAGAAGACATTCATGCAGCCAACAGACACATGAAAAAATGCTCATCATCACTTGCCATCAGAGAAATGCAAATCAAAACCACAATGAGATACCATCTCACACCAGTTAGAATGGCAATCATTAAAAAATCAGGAAACAACAGGTACTGGAGAGGATGTGGAGAAATAAGAACACTTTTACACTGTTGGTGAGACTGTAAACAAGTTCAACCATTGTGGAAAACAGTGTGGCGATTCCTCAAGGATCTAGAACTAGAAATACCATTTGACCCAGCCATCCCATTACTGGGTATATACCCAAAGGATTATAAGTCATGCTGTTATAAAGACACACGCACACGTATGTTTATTGCAGCACTATTCACAATAGCAAAGACTTGGAGTCAACCTAAATGTCCATCAGTGACAGACTGGATGAAGAAAATGTGGCACATATACACCATGGAATATTATGCAGCCATAAAAAAGGATGAGTTCATGTCCTTTGTAGGGACATGGATGCAGCTGGAAACCATCATTCTCAGCAAAATATCGCAAGAACAGAAAACCAAATACCGCATGTTCTCACCCATAGGTGGGAATTGAACAATGAAATGACTTGGACACAGGAAGGGGAACATCACACACTGGGGCCTATTGTGGGGAGGGGGGAGGGGGGGAAGATAGCATTAGGAGATATACCTAGTGTAAAGGATGAGTTAATGGGTGCAGCACAGCAACATGGCACATGTATACATATGTAACAAACCTGCACGTTGTGCACATGTACCCTAGAACTTAAAGTATAATGATAAAAAAAAAAAAAAGACTTCTAAGAGTAGAGAACACTAGGACAATTTGAATGGAAAAACATAAACCTGAATAAAAATGCTGGTAATTTAATAATGATTGACAATTACTGAGTGCTTACCCTGTATCAGGCAATTTTTGAAGCACTGTATGTATAGCATCCTTTTTCCTCATCAGAACAATCTTATGTGGTCAATACTCTTGATGGCCTTATTTTATAGGTGGGGAAATTAAAGCATGGAGAGAGACTAAGTAATTTGTACAAGGTCATGCAGTAAGTGGTAAAGTCAAACACTGATAGTCTGGCTCTGAAGACCAAGTAGTTAACTGCTAAGCTATAGTTCCCATAAGACAGCTTAGAAGAAGAGCAATCAGTTAGGAGGTCACAGTCTAAGTGGAAGAAATAGTACTTGAAATAGTGATAGTTGTTGTAGGAATTTGAAAGATTTATAGGAAATGTTGCAAAAGAAGAATCAGTCAGATTTGATAACTGATTATATATGAAGAGTGAGAAAGAGTTGTTTACACTGACTGCAGTTTCAAGGCTGAGTAATTTTGTAGTGATATTAACTAACTAGGAAAAAGGAATTGCAACTTTTTTATGACGAATGATGAATTCAGCTTTAGACACATCAAACTGAAATATCTTAAAGATTTACTATGTATAAATAAATAACCAGGAGGTAGATTAAAATACAGTCTTGAATCCCCCCCAAAAATGGTTGGTGATACAATTTGGGTGATATATACATACAGAAAGTTGATCTTAGGACGGAATCCTTGAAGGGATTTATAATGAATAGATGAATGATGAGTCAGAAAGAAACTTTATCAGAGTTTATCAGAAAGGTAAGAGGAGAATCAGGAGAGCTCAGTCTTTTAGAAACCAAGAAAAAAATATTCCAGTAGGAGGAATTATTCAAAAAGTAATAATGCTGAAAAGAATCTAAACAGAATGAGTACTGAAAAGATGTCACTGCATTGTCAGTTAGAATGGTTTGAAAGGGCAGCTCTATTAAAGTGGTGAGGGCAGAAGACATATCACAAGTCACTGAGAACAGAGAAATATTAGTGGAGTTAGAGATGATACACTACTTTTTCAAAACCTTCATTTGGGAGGAAATGTGAATTGTAAAGGACAGTTTTAGGAAGAACATTAAGTCAAATAAAGATTTCTTTAAGCTACTGACCCTTTAAGCATACTATAGGCAGATATAAATGAGCCAGTGGAGAGGTATTAAAAATAAAAGATGGAATTCGCAATTTATTATCTTTCCTAAGAAGAAATGAAGGCGAGGCATGGTGGCTCACACGTGTAATCCCAGCAATTTTAGAAGCCAAGACAGAAGTACTGCTTGAGGCCAGGAGTTTGAGACCAGCCTGGACAACATAGTGAAATTTGTATATACAGGGGAATAAAAAATCTTTGTCGTGTGGGCTTGTCCAAACATCTTTGTCGTGTGGGCTTGTCCAAACATTGCAGAGTATCTAATAACCTTGGCTCTCTCCTCCCATTAAATGCCAGGGCAACATCAACCTCCAGCATTGTGACAAGCGAAAAAAAAGCACTCTCCCCATTTTTGAAACATCCCCTAAAAGTGGTATTATTCACCTGGATAACTGCTGCTGCAAAAGGAAATAACAGAGGATGCAAGGTCAAGTGCTCTAAGGAACCTAACAGATCATAGAAAACTGAGAAATTGATGGAAATGAAACAATAGGGTTTGTGGGGTCTGTGATGAACAAAAGAAAATGGCCCCACCTGAAGACATTTACATTACAAAAACACCTTTTGAAAATTGTACCGGCTAAAGAAATGGCAACAGGCTGCATTATCTACTTTTCAAATGAATGGATTTGACTTGTAACTTGTAACGCAAGGCTAGCCTTTATGTAGCCTAGTGTTACATTTGCAGTTTAACAAAAAGCAGCCCTTAAGTTTAAGAATTTATCATTGAAAAAGATTTCAAGCATCAGCCTAGAATTAGCTTTTCAAAATTAGGGTTAGATATTTAGGAAATTGTGATCAGCAATGTTTTAATCAAATTGATTAAAATAAATTATAGTAGAAAGTGTCAGAGTTCATAAGAGTAAATTTTGTTTTGTCAAGTGTTTATTTCAATTGTGTGTGTGTGCATGTGTGTGTGTGTGCATGTGTGTGCATGAGCATGTATACCAGTCATGATATAAACTATCATGATATTGTTTGGCTCTGTGTCCTCACCCAAATCTCATGTCAAATTGTAATGCCCACGTGTCGGAAAAGGGGCCTAGTGGGAGGTTACAGAATCATGGGGGTGGACGTCCCCCTTGCTGTTCCTGTGACAGAGTTCCTCCAATATCTGGTTGTTTAAAAGTATACAGCACTTCCCCCAACTTTATCTCCTGCCACCATGTGAAGACACTGCTTGCTTCCCCTTCACCTTCCGCCATGATTATAAGTTTCCTGAGGCCTCCCAGCCATGCTTTCTGTACAGCCTGCAGAACTGTGAGTCAATTAAACCTCTTTTCTTTGTAAATTACCCAGTCTCAGGTAGTTCTTTATAGCAGTGTGAAAACGAGCTAATACATATCTTTCTGGGAGTCTTAATAAAAATAGCTTTGGAAAACAGCAAGATAAATGGTTAGGTGAGGATTTGGGGTGTACTAGGATCTTTCCCAACAACATTGTAGCCATCTGACATAGTGGCCGTTTTTGACATATTTATTAGAAGCCAAATTTCGATTCAAAGAGACTAGGATTTTAGGTCCAGTTGTACCTCTCAGGTATGTGATAATAAGCAAGCTGCTTAAACTTAGCCTTCCTTGGTTTCTTTATCTATAAAATGAAGATAATAATGTGTTATAAGATTTTTGAAATAATTAAAGGAGATAATATATGTAAAATGTGTAAACCAAAATAAAATCCTAAGCTCTTCAACAGACTGAACAAACTCCCTCTGGACCAAGGAAAACTTGAAAAACTGAATTCCCAGCCATGATAGGAAAGGATGCTGTACTTACCTAATTATACCCCCTCCATTTTGGAGTTTAGGAACAACTGACCAGCATTAACATTAAAATAGAAATCTTAAGACTGACAGAACAATCTTTGGCAATAAGATACCAAATTGCAACCTGACTCTGGTATAGCATCATGACAGATAGCAGACCTTGAAGGAAATCAAAATATTTTACACCAAAATATATTTATTTGACATATTTTGAAATAGCCTTGCAAAGCTATCTTTTGTGGAGGAAATTTTGCATCTGTATAAAATCTCCAGCAATGTAACTAGGCCTTTCCTGAATCTCAGAGATTAACTAAGAGTATGATACCTTTTAAGGTCCAAAAAAGACATTTACCATCTATTCTCTCTGAAGCCTTTATTGTGTTATAATAGGTAGCTAGTCAGACATGAGCAGGGCAGGAGAGGGCCCCCCACCCCACCCCACCACCACCACCACCAGGAGTCTCAGACAACCATCAGGTGACTTTCAGGTAGTTATTAAACTCTCTCTAAAATAATCATTGGTCATAGCCAGTGCCAGGGAAAGGTGGTCTCCCAATAGATAGAAACACTTGAAACTGGTAATCAGCAGCTTTCCAGTAAGATCTCAGGAGTTAGGCTAATGGGTTCAAGCATGCTCACTAAGAGGAAAAATGGCAGAGTTTAACTGGTTTATGACCTTCTAAGAGCATTCAACAAGTAAGGGAAGAACACCTCAAGTGAGCACGTGTACAACTCCAGTAAGCACACTGCACAATGCGGCCCCTCCCAAGTGCTGGCAGGCCACTGTGCGTGTGGGCAGCACACCCCAAGCGAAAAATCAGGAAAGAAGTAATGCAGACCCTGAAAGCATGCCAACATATAAAATCTCAAGTCAGAGATGTAACGGTGAACTCCACTCTCTCAAGTTGCCCACTTGACCCTCTTCCAAGTGTACTTTACTTCCTTTCGTTTCTGCTCTGAAACTTTCTTAATAAACTTTCACTACTGCTCTAAAATTTGCCTCGGTCTCTCACTCTGTCTTATGCCCCCTCTGTCAAATTCTCTTTTCAGAATAAACAAGAATTAAGGTTGCTGCAGACCCATATGGATTTGCTGCTGGTAATTACATAGCAACAACCTTGGCTTCTACGGCACCCCTTATTTTAAATCCAGTATTTTTTCCTACTAATGTCAAGTCTTTAGCTTAACTCTTTCAACCAGTTGCCAACCAGAAAGTCTTTGAATCCACCTATGATCTGTAAGCCCCCCACTTCAAGATGCCCTGCCTTTCTGGGTTGAACCAATGCATATCCTACATGTACTGATTTATGTCTTTACCTGTAATTTCTGTCTCCATAAAATGTATACAAACAAACCAGAACACCTCAGGCACACTTTCTCAGGAACTCCTGAGAATATTTCCCAGGCCACGGACACTCATATTGGCTTCGAAGAAATCTCTTTAAAAATTTTATGGAGTTTGCTTTTTTTGGTCAACAAATGCTTGGTATACTATTTGACAGATAGTGAGGACTCAATGAATGACAGATGAGATTATTATTATCTTAATAACCACTAATGTATAAGGTTTGTCTGGCACACCAGCAAAATATGAAATATATACATAATGTATTTAAGCTTTTACCAAATGTTTTCCTCCTGTTATAGAGAAATTATTTGAAATGCCTAAAGCCATCATATTTGTATTAGTCATTTACTACAGTGTAACAAATTACTCTAAAGCTTAATATCTTAAAACTACAAACAATTATTATATCACATACTTTCTGAGAATCAGGAATCTGGGGTCAGTTTAGCTAGGAGTTTCTGACTCAGGGTCTCCCACAAAGTGACAGTCAAGCTATCCACCAGGGAGGCACTCTCCAAAGGGGCTGAAGTATCCATTTACAATCACACTTATGTGACTGTTGCCAGGAGGTTTCAGTTCCTTGCCATGTGGACTTTTCCATAGAGCTGCACATGGCATGGTTTCTCCAACAGCATATCTTCTGAGAGAGAGAGAGAGAGAGAGAGAGAGAGAGAGAGAGAGAGATTGAGAGAGAGAACACCAAGACAGAAGCCTCAGTCTTGTATAACTTAATCTCTGAAATGACATAACATCACTTCTACCATATGTTATTGGTCACAAATTCTAAGCCTCAAACAATTTACAGGGAGACTATATGAGGGTGTAAATAGCAGGAAACATAGATCATTATTGGAGGTCATTTTTGAGGCTATCAACAATATTTATTGAATGTTCCTCCTCTTCAAAATTTTTAATGCAAACATATGAGACTTTCCAGGCATAAGTAATTATCCCTTACTGCCTACAATGAACACCTGGGTTAACATTAACACAAATTTGAGGAGTTATCAATTTTGTTAATGATACATGACACCAGCTTATTTAATAAATCATGTTTAACTTTCAGGAAAATTTTGCATAATCTTATAGTGTTATGTTTCTTTCAAGAAATTAAACTTTGGTAAATGTATTTTAAATATACCTCTATGTCTTCCATTAAGTAATATTTGGCCCTTTCTATGGAAAAATTATTTCCTCCAGTTATACTTTATTACATTCTAAAAATAAATCTCTTGAAGGCAGGCTGCTTCTTCTGAGCATGCGACCAGATAGTAATAATATGGTTAAGACTTCAAAAGTAAAAATCAATGAAGATGTTTGATTAGCATAATCATTTTTAAAAATGATGAAAGTAGAATGTGAAATGTCAATATTCTTAATGCCAAAATTTGATGAACTATAACAATACATTAAAATAATTGCAAAAGAGAATTTTAATCATAATATAAAAATGAAATTCCTTATTCAGATAACGTTAATGAAAATAAATAGCCAAAATCAAACTAGAAAATCAATACTTTTTTTAAAAGACAAAATTTAAAAACACACTTATTTCCAAGGTGTCATCTAATTAAAAAAATGTTTGCACCTATTTTTCAAGTTTGACTTTTATTTCAATGTAAACTCTTTCTTCAGTATTCAACATTATATATTTCAAATTTGCTCCTAAGTTCATTCATATTTTTAAAGTAATAGATCAGTTTTGGCCTTTGGCAAAATAATGTGATTGACCCTTCCCCAATGTGATCTCTATCCTTCCCTTCCCCCACGTTTGCTCTTTTATTTTATGATCTCTAGTTTCCACACCTGCCCCATTAAGATATTTTCTGATAGGTAACACAGAGGCATAAGTGACTAATAATTTTAAAGTGCTACACATATGTACTACTCCAGTGAGATAACACATATACACTCCCTATCACAATTCTTGATGCCCAGTAGGTGATTAATAATTGGTGAGTTGTCCTTTTTTTACAGTTTTGTCTTTCACTGCTCTTATAAGTCAAAACTGCTAATAATATTAACTCACACTTCTAAAGAATGCTAACTTCTTGACAGCCCCCCTGTGAAGCACAGTTATATTTGCATTATCTAATTTAATCATTACAGCAACCATACAGACTGGGTCCTATTATTATCCCCATTTTACAGATGACAAAACTGAAACTCAAACCTTGTCACAGCCATCAACTGGCAGAGCTATAATCAAGATGAGGTCTTTTTGATTTCTGGGTCCATTTTCTGATTCTCTGTCCTTTATCCTGCTATTTATAGCACATCTGCCCTGTACTTCTTGAGAACTTTGTTTATTCTTTGGTTCTTTCCCCCTCCCCACTCCCTACTGGTGTTCAAAATCAACACACACTACACAAGAGCCAGTGTAACTGCAGACACAGAACGAAACAGTGCATATAATACACTAACTTTTTTCAACCCTTGTATTTTTCAGATCATTTGTTCATTGCAAATCACTCAACAGATCAAGTTCACAAATGGCATATACTTGCATTGATAGTGTGATTCAAGATATATTATTTCATCCTTAAGACAATCTACATAAACACAAATGTGGCAGTCTACTGGTTGTCCAACACAACCAGCTATCCTATTTTTCCAGAAAGCAAGAACAATAATAAGTAGATACCGCATTTTCAAACTTCCCTTGCATTTATCTGAGGCTTATGGCTAATTTTGGTCAACAGGACATGAATTAGTGATATGTGTAACTTCTGTGTCATCTCTAGTATAAAACAAACCCTGGCTCTTCCACTTTGTCTTAAACTTAAACATGAGGTGTCTGGGACCCAGTTTTGACTACGCTGATAAAGACAATTCTCTTGGGTAGAGGTGGGCAAACTTTTTCTGTAAAGTTCCAGACAGTAAATATTTTAGGCTTTATGGGCCACATAGGGTCTTCATTATAACAGTTTAACATTGCTATTGCAGTACAGAAACAGCCACAGACAACAGATACACAAAATGAGTGAGACTGCGCTCTAATAAACCTTTATTTAGCAAAAACAGACAGACAGCCAGATTTAGCCCACAGGCTACAATTTGCTGATCCCTGCTCTAAAAGATGGTCGAACAACAAGATGAAAAGGACCTCAGGATACCTGAATAACTACTTTCAGAATAGCCAGCAATCAATCTGAACCACTAGTATCTGGATTTGTTGCTATGCAAGAAATTTATTTATTCTCGAAGCCACTACACTGGGGAGTCCCTTTGTTACAGCAGCTTTAGATTTACTATCACAAATACTATAAGTGACAGAGAGGGAGAAAATAATTACATAAAGCTTTAATTTGCAATGCAAAATTTTAAGTAAAATCATTCAATGTGTCAGTATTTTTATTAGTAGTTAAATAAATTTTAAAAGCCTGGCATATACCTTCCAAACTGTTTGCTACAAATTAGGGAATAAAAAAATACTAAGAATGAAAGCAACTTTGGATGTGGCCAGCTGTACTACAGTCTCCAGAAACCTGCACCATCAGAAAATTGGGGATCATTTTCATTTATATTATTAAAAAGGATTAAAGCCTTCAGCCCTACTGTTGAATTTCAATTATCAAACAGTGAGGGAGCAGAAATATTTAGAGAAGACAACAGGACTCTCCACTCCTAACGCCTAAATCAAATGACAAAAGTAGTGGCCTACTTTGCCTCCATGTGTGGATGTCCCCATTAATGAAAGTGTGCTAAAAGATCTCATCAACACAATTCTACAGGTAATATGCATCAATTACACAGGAGGGGCATACGAGTCTAGCTAAATTATAGATCTTAAATTGCGCCCTCCCACGTTTGTTATTCACTCAACCAGTAAGTTGATAGATTCCCATATAGCTTCTGAATATAGAACTGATAAATATGTAACCATATTTAATTAGTGAAGAAAATAAATGAAGTAGCCTGTCCTTCTTCATTGGGGAAGGCACATCACAGAGCAAGTCTGTCTGCATGGCAGCAGCTACTCCTTCCACCTTGATGGTATGTAGTTCATCATGTAGAGTGAACACTAAATCTGGTCATACCCCTAAATTACCAAGGAAATGAACTTTAAAAAGCACATTCTTAGGAATTATTTTCAAAGTTTTCATTTTAGTAAATCTAAAATGGGATCTGAACTAGGTGATTATCTGTCCAATGAAGCACTTATCCCCATACCTAATTTAGTAAGTACTGATCTAGAAAATTATAGTAAATATTATATAGATTGGCCCAAGCATGATCCTCACACAGAATATTTTCACAACGTTCCAAACAGACACTTATCTATAGATAAATGTCTTTGGAAGACAAATCCTAAATCAACCAAAGTAGAAAAAGTACTTAAAATTTCACTAATCCAAGCCTTCTTCTTTTTCCTATTGACCCTTCATTGTTAGGTGAACAATTAAGCCTTCAACTTCCTCGGGGTTATACATGCTAACTCCTTTTTCCCTTGCCCTTTCCGTATGAAAGGCTTCTCTAGTTTTATAGCTCAGGTACCTTCAGTTCCTAGAAAGAAGGAATTATGATATTTTTTAATCCCTTTATTTCCAGTGCCCAATATAACACCTATACTCTCAGATAATAGGAATAATGATAATGTTTACAAATCATATACTTGGTAAGGGTACTATCTAGAGTCCATAAAGAACAATTATAACTCAACAATAAAATAACCCAAATTAAAAATGGGCAAATGATTTAATAGATATTTCTCCAAAGAAGATATACAAATGACCAATAAGCACATGAAAGGATACTCACCACCACTGGTTACTAGGGAAATTGAAATGCAAATCAAGACCATAATGAGATACTACTTCATACCCACTAGGATGGCTATAATTCAAAAAAGGAAAAATACAGAGACAATAATAAGTGTTGACAAGAATGGAAAAATTGGATCCCTCATATACACTGCTGTTGGGAAGATAAAATGATGCAGCTGCTTTGGAAAACTGTCTGGCAAGTTCTTCAAAAGTTTAAACATAGAGTTACCATACAAATAAGCAATTTCACTCTTTGATATACAGCCAAGCGAAATAAAAACATATGTCCACGGAAAGCTTTGTACATAAATGTTCATAGCAGAATTTTCCATAATAATCCAAAACTAGACACAGCCCAGAGGTCTTTCAATGGGTGAATACTTAACCAAACTGTAGTAGATTCATACCATGGAATATTATTCAGCAATAAAAAGGAATGAAACACACAGCAACTTGCATGAATCTCAAGGGCTTTACGCTGAGTAAGACAAGACAGTGTCAAAAGGTTACATACTGTGTCATTCCATACATTTGACATTCTTGAAAAGATAAAGCTATAGTGATGGAAAACAGATCAGTGGGTGCCAGAGGATATGGATGGAGTGAAGATGTGACTATAAAGAGATAGTACAGGCCGGGCGCGGTGGCTCAAGCCTGTAATCCCAGCACTTTGGGAGGCCGAGACGGGCAGATCACAAGGTCAGAAGATTGAAACCATCCTGTCTAACATGGTGAAACCCCGTCTTTACTAAAAAAAATACAAAAAAACTAGCGGGGTGAGGTGGTGAGCGCCTGTAGTCCCAGCTACTCGGGAGGCTGAGTCAGGAAAATGGCGTTAACCCGGGAGGAGGAGCTTGCAGTGATCTGAGATCTGGCCACTGCACTCCAGCCTGGGCGACAGAGCTGAGACTCCATCTCAAAAAAAAAAAAGAAAAAAAAGAGATAGTACAGAAGAGTTTTTGAGATGATGGAACAATTCTGTACTGATTGTGGTGGTGCTTATACAAATACATACATGTGTTAAAATTTATAAAACTGTACACTAAAATAAAAACACCAAAGTAAAATCACATCTGTGACTGCAGATGAATTACTCAACATTTTGGTTAAGAAAATATAGAGAGAGAGTACAGAAGTACCTACACGCGTGTTCCAATGACAGAAGCAGGTATTAATTGGTCAGCGAACTTGGGAGGCAGGGAACCCAGAAGTTTGAGATTATAGTGAGCTGTGATAGTGCCACTGCACTCCAGCCTGGGTGACAGAGTGAGATCCTGTCTCAAAATGAATAAATAAATAAACATAGCCAGAAAACAAATAATACTTTAATACTTCCTGAAATAAAGAGATATTTGGAGTCTTTCTCAAGGGTAAATGGAGGAGCAGTTTTTAGAGCAGGAAAACAGAGACAGATACTGTATAGGAAAATGAAATTGCTATAATGTATCAAAACATTGTTATAAAAAGTGCTTAACCAGGATTCTTAAAACTAGAAAATGATAAATTACAAATGTTTATAAGGTGGCAGCTGAGAGACAAGTCACTGGGAATCCTTGATGCCACATTAAGCTTCAAAGTAAATTACCGAGATTATGGGTCTAATCAAGATATATCCTGCATGTTTATTCATTCATTCCATTAATATTCAGTATCTATCATAGGCCAAAAACTGTTCTAGACATTTGAGATATGTCTTCTATGAACAAAATAAACAAAAATACCTGTTTTGTAGTGCTTACCTTCTAATATGTAAGATTAGGGTTAGAAGAATCTGTTAGGCTTTGGTGAGAGTATAAACACATAAAATATTTTGGAAATTAGGTACAGATCCAAATTTATAGTACCCATACCTTTTGGCCTAGCAACTCTACTTCGGTGAATCTATCTTGCAGATAAACTCACACAGGATCTAAGATCTAAGAGTTTGTGATAAGTAGAATGATAAGATAGCCTCCAATATTCCCACCTGTTGGTGTACATGCCTTCTATAATTCTTTCCCTTGAATGTGAGCAAGACCTGTGCATATTATGGGAATCACTCCCTTTATTATATTTATATTATTAATCAGCTGACTTTAGAGTTAAGTTAACCTAAAGAGAGATTCTACAGATAGGTTTGACATTATTAAGTGAACCCTGTAAAGAGATTGAGCCTTTCCTGGACTCAAAGAGTTTCAGAGTGTGAGAGGACCTATGGAGGGCACTATGCAGCAGGAACCTAAGAGTGGCCTCTAGGAACTGAGCATGGTGCCTGGCCAACAACCAGTGAGAAAGCAAGGAACTCAGTCATAGAACCACAAAAATAATTATTCCATCACTATCCTGAAGAAGCATGGAAGCAGATCCTCCACTAGTCAAGGCTACATGAAAATTGTGAGATAATAAATTTTTCTTGTTTTAAGCTGCTAAGTTTCTTATTATTTACTATGCAGCAGGAGAAAACTAATACAAGGTATTTCAACGAGAATGTTAAGGATGCTATTTGTAAGTGAAATATAAGAAATACTCTAATATCTAAACTAAATTTGTTAAACAAATTAGGAAAATTTGGACTATGGAATACCATGATGCCATTCTATAAAGTTCTTTACATCCAAAATATAGAAGTACTAATATGTGCTAATACATACTAATATGTTCTTGGTAGTGTGTCATGTAAAAAAGAGCCATTGACAGAATAACATGCCGAGGCTTACTTAGAAGAATATACCACAAAATATGGTGCTTTGACACTGGAGGGATTCTCTCTGGAATTTCCTTATTTGACTAAAAAAACTTCTTTTAATAAAATGCAATTGTCTTAAGACCCCCTCCCTAGGAATTTCATCAAATAATCAGAAAATATTAACCTCTGGAGAAGAGAAGAGACTGGGAGTCATCAGCAAGTCCAGACAGACTTTTCATCTATTCTTCTGAGGAAGCTCTAGTGGAAGTGGGGGGAAGGCAAGGGGTGGAACTTCACTGTGAACAAAGGTAATACCTGGGAAACTTTATCTGCAAAATACGATAACCTTTATTCACAGTGAAGTTCCACCACTCACCTTCTACCACCTCCCCGAGAGCTCAGAGCAATTTTGTCCCATGCTATTGTTTTTTGGGTTCATTCATTTCCTCTGACAATCATTGACTCCTGCACCCCCAATCTCCCCTTTCCCTATGAAGAAACGTACATAAGCATCTATACCTCATTGTGTTATTAGGTAATCACATTTCCCACAATTTTCCCCTATGCACATTAAATATATTTTGTATGCCTTTTTCTCCTATTAATCTACCTTTTGTCAGATTGTTTCCAGCAACCTTTGGTGGACAGAAGGGAAATTTTACTTTGACTCCCAAAATATGTATAACACATACCATATTTTGTAATAAAGAAAATATCTAAATATCCAAGCTGGGTATGGTGGCACACACCCGTAGTCCCAGCTATTCAGGAGGCTGAGGCAGGAGGAATGCTTGAGTCCAGAAGTATGAGTCCAGTCTTGGCAGTATAGTGCAATCCTATCTCTGATTTAAAAAAAAAAAAAAAAAGGAAAGAGAAGGAAAGGGAAGGAGAGGAGAGGAGAGAAGAGGAGAGGAGAGGCAAGGGGAGTAGAGGGGAGGGGGAAGGGAGGGGAGTGGAGGGGAGGGGGAGGGGAGGGGGAGACTGAAGGAAAGAAGGAAGGAAGGAAGGAGAAAGAAAGAAAGAAAGAGAAAGAAAGAAAGAGAAAGAAAGAAAAGAAAGAAAAAAGAGATAATATCCATATAAAAAATATATATTATATCCACATATCCATATATCTATATCTATATATAGAGAGAGAGATATATATGTATTTGAATGTGCACAGAAAAAGTCTGGAAGAAAACACGTCAACCTTTTTACAGTAGTTATCCCAATAAAATAGAAGAAGTTTGGTGGGTGAGACAAGAAGGGTTTCAACTTTTATTCTGTATACTTATGTATTGTTTGAATTTTGTTTTAAGGAATATACATTCTTTTTGTGTTTCAATTAGTATAAATGAATAATCTGTGATAGTAATAGTTGTAGAAGCTATTTTTTCCCTCTGATAGTTACCTTTATCTTGGGATTTAACAGCTTTTGAAAACAGCTCACTTTAAAGTATTATCATTTTGAATATGTGTTTAATGATTGCAGAGAGTTACTATCTGTGGTCAAAAAATCTACCTTTTACATATCGTGACTATGAAAAGTCTGTGCTTAAGACTTCCAATACAGAACCATTATCTTTAGTTTCAGGAAAATTATTCACTGCCGCACACTAACATCATTGGTGACAAGAAACGAAATCATAAGGGGAGTTTTTGAAGAGTGGCATAACCTTATCTGCAACTGAAATTGACCTCTAGCACGCGAAGTGTCTGACACTTCCCCAGAATGAGATGACAGTAACAAATAGTCAAGAGTCCAACAATCAGAATAATTCCTTCACTTGGGAGGAAATAAGCCTGCTGTGCTGGCACTTATAATAGTGTGCAAAAAGGGTAGGCTCAGGGGAATTGTCTAAATAGGCACAGTAAGTGAACCAAGTATAGAGAGTTAAGAGATACCAGTAGGAAAGTGGATACGAGGTTTTAAGCAATACATAGTGATTAAGGCTAAAATTAAATCAGAGATGAAAACTGAGTCATTGTTAAGAAAATCAAAATACTTCACCCCAAAATATACTTCTTTGGTTTATTTTGATTTGGTTGTTCCAGGTCCTGCAAACCTAAGAAGGCCTGCACAGCTATATTTTGTCAGGAAGATTTGCATATATAGAGAATCTGCATAGATACAGCCAGGCTTTCTCTGAGGTTCACTTTTGTCCAGATCTAGGAAAGATTAACTGAGAGTCTGTCACCTTTAAAAGTCTGAAAGAAACATTTACCATCTACTCTCTCTGAGGGCTGCTACCTGTGAGGTTTCATCTACATAACAAGACCACCTTTGCTAGCCAGGCCTCTTCTTCCCCTCCCATAACCTGTCTTACCATTACAACGTGATTTCCCAACATAACCTGGTTTTGGCCATGTTCTAAGCCCCCATTCTATCTCTAACCTCAAGATGGTATATAAGTTTCTGTACCCCACGTGGGGTTTGAGATAATCACTCCGCGGTTCTCTGGTGAATATTAATAAATTTGTATGCCCTCTCTAATATCAATCTGCCTTTTGTGAGTTGATTTTTCAGGGAATCTTCATAGAACTAGGGGGGTGTTTTTCCTTGGCCCCTACAATAGTCAGGTCAGTGCCACTGCTAGTGCCTTTGTGCAAATTATCAAGACTCCTGTTTCTCCAGGCAATAAATCCCCATGCCAGACTCCATTTCTTCCACTCATCCTGGGGCTACAATGCAGTTAAAAATCTATACAACTAAATTGGCAGTAGTCCTGAGTCAGGCCCAGGAAAGCAAGGAAGAGCCAGTATATGAGAGCTGACATATGGGATTTAAATCCCACTAGGCTCTAGTAGAGTTACCTACTTCTAATGTGACATTGTACTAAGCCAGCCCAAAGCAAGATTGGGGTGAAGCAGGAGTGGTTCTTTACAAGGCCAACTACACCTGAGACCCTGTATTAGTCAGGATCAACACATAAAATTAAACATCCCAGACCCTACCAGACTCTGTGAGATAATAACCATAAGGAGATAGCTTTGTTACATTTGTACAGCAATGATTAAAGTGGCCCAAATGAACCGAACAAATGAACTAGTATTGAACCTAAGAATATCTATCTAGATGTTTGAAATTTTATAAAAATAAAAATGAATAGAACCTGTTTGAACAATTAAAATAAATGCAGTTTGATCAAGTTTGATCACATTTTTTTATAATATAACTGACACTGCTATATTCCTAAATTAAAATGTTCTGCAGCATTAATCTTGATGTTGTATGCCTGCTTGTCAATGATGAGAAGATGATGAATTAGTTTCTCCATTAATCAGACATCCTAATAACACATCCTTCAAGACATCCTAGTGTCACATTTGTTTTCTCAAATTTGCACATAGTCCATGTCATTTTGTATCATTTTTCATCAAACCACATTGATTAATCAATCATTTAATCAAGCACCTTCTACATACCCAGAAGCATGCTAGATGTTTTAGGAAATCATAGGAAGTAGAGAAAGAAAATACTGTTATTGAAGCACTTGAAAACTAGCTGAGAAGACAAGACTTACACACTCATAAAGTGTATAAAAATGTGTAAGTATATAGTAAAGTCTATGATGTCAAAAGTAAACAATAAGACCCTATTTTACAATATATACAATAAATATTTTTTAAAAAAAAGAGTAAAGGAAGGAGAATAACTTTGAGCCTTAAAGAATAGATTGGAAGAGCTTAACTGCTCTGTGCTATAAGCCTTTTTGATTGCTCAAAAATTGCATTGAAAAGTGTATTTTTTCTGCCGTACACTGAACATCAGTGCAGTGCTTTCACTCATAGAGAACACTAATATGTTTCCAACCCTCAGATGTTTTTTTGGGGAAAAAGGAGCAGGGCAAGGTTTCAGCTACTGGCACAAAAGGCTCACTTATGCTTTGTTGAAGGAGACCATTCTAGCTCCCACTTTGCTTGGTCATTGAGACTTTATATCAGTTCTGCTTCATTATGGCTAAATACTTTTCGTAAATAGAGCATTCAGATTCTCCATTTCTTTGTGACCAAGCCTTTTCTGTCATTTCTGAGGTTATATAACTCATTTAATGAAAGCTTTTGGAGTGTTTTGAAAATTCAATATGCATTCTCATCTATGTAGAATAAAAGCTCTTATTCACTATTTTTTCAAGAGGAAAATAAGATACAATTTGAAAAAGAATGTTCAGTGTATTCCACCCTTCAATTACTTTATAAATAATTGTCAGGCCTCTGAGCCCAAGCTAAGCCATCATATCCCCCGTAACCTGCACGTATACCTCCAGATGGTCTGAAGCAACTGAAGAATCACAAAAGAAGTGAAAATAGTCAGTTCCTGCTTTAACTGATTACATTCCACGTTTGTGATTTGTTCCTGCCCCACCCAAACTGATCAATTAACCTTGTGACATTCCTTCTCCTAGACAATGAGTCTCAGAACCACCCTACAAAGCACCTTGTGACCCCCGCCCCTGCCCGCGAGAGAATTACCCCCTTTAACTGTAATTTTCCACTACCTACCCAAATCCTATAAAACTGCCCCACCCCATCTCCCTTTGCTGACTGCTTTTTCAGACTCAGCCTGCCTGCACCCAGGTGACTAAAAAGCTTTATTGCTCACACAAAGCCTGTTTGGTGGTCTCTTCGCACGAGGCGTGTGGCAATAATTAACCCTCAATTCTTATATCTTATGACTTTGCAGGCAGAGGGGTGCTCCCTGATTACCTCAGGGCACTATTGCTTGATTAGTGAGCAGTTGCTTAAGCAAACAGATGTGCATGTGTTTGAGACATAAATCATTAAAATGACTACAAAGGACAACAATAAATGTATGACTTTTTATGATGTCCCACTTCTTCAGTCATGGGTTTCCATTTTCAGTGTTCTTTAGCTCTAATTGTGCATGTCATGTAAATCTATACGAAAGTTAGTATCTTTCTAGGGCTCACTATATGCCCATAGAAATGGGGAATATCATCATTGCAAGAAATATTAGAAATCTTTCCTCATTTTACAGAAGACATAAAGAGGAGACAACTAGTTATTGACAGAGTCAGAAATAAAATTCCTGTCTCTTGACAAAATTAATCTATAGGATTTTTGTTTTGTTTTTAACTAGGAAGGTTAAATTGAGAAGAGTAAAATTTTGGCAACCTAAAAAGCACTGCCATTGTTATCTCAAGCATTATCAGTGACTATAAGCTCTTCAAAACTCCAAAAACCTTTGTTACTGGGGGGTCCTTGCTCCAAGAGCTCCCAAGATGGTGGTAGGCTGCTTCCAAAATGGCAGCAAGCCACTTCCAAGATGGTGGCAAACCTCGTGTTCTCTGACCTGGGGTTCTTGGCCTTGCAGTTTCCAAGGAATGGAATCTTGGGCCATGCAGTGAGTGTTATAGCTCTATTAGAAGCTGTGGGTCACGGAAGAGAACCGTGGAGCCCAATGACTAGTGTTCAGCTCAATTAGGATGAACTCAGGCACTTAGCCCTGCAGGAACAATTGGGCCTTTAGCCCAATTGGGAGTGGCAATGGGCGACTCCCTGGATCAGGAGCACAGCAGACATCCTGCTGGATCCAGAGGGATGGAAGTCAGCTGGGGGTCTGCGACTGAGGCAAACAGCAGTTGTGGACGCGAGCGAAAGCTCAGCTCGAGCGATAACAAAACACGGACCAGAAGAGTGCAGTTGCAAGATTTAATAGAGTGAAAGAGTGAAAACAGTTCCCATATAAGGGGAGGGGACTCAAAGTGGGTTGCTGTTGCTGGCTCAAATGCCTGGGTTTATATCCTGATCCTTGTCCCTCCCACTGTGCTCTCAGGCAATAGATGATTGGCTATTTCTTTACCTCCTGTTTTTGCTTAATTAGTATTTAAGTGAGCTCTCTGATTGGTCAGGTGTGGGCTAAGTTGCAAGTCCTGTATTTAAAGGTGGATGTGGTCACCTTCCCAGCTAGGCTCAGGGATTCTTAGTTGACCTAGGAAATCCAGCTAGTCCTGTCTCTTACCTTGATGCCAGCTTAAGGCTGATTTTTCTTTACCACGGCCAAAACACTATGGAACAGTTTCCGGGATAGGTCTACATCCAAGCTCAGTGGCAGAGTTCACAGGAGGCAACTACATGCTCACCAGCTTCTGTAGAGTATTTTAAAATATGTTGTGCCTCTTCTCTTTCTAGCCCCCAACTCAGACCTGCATTTACATCCTACTAACATTCATTTTCCATTCCTTACCCATGGGGTCAATGATTAATTGTGGGAATATACCATACAAATAGCAAGGAAAAAAAAAATCCCATAATGGAAACTTTTAGTAACTGAAAGAACACAGTGGGTTATTGGCCCAGAAAAGCATTAAAGTGCTAACCATAAAGCTAGATTGAAAAACATCCAGGAATGGAAGACTAAAACTCATGCTTTATCTTAAGATCCAGTATCCAGCACAATGCTCTATTCATAACAGGTATTCAGTAAATATTTATAAACAAATAAAGAGACATTAGATTGGAACATGCACTGGATTTTGGAGTTAGCATGATTCAAATGGGAAAGTATGGGGGTGGGTGGGAGGAACGAAGAAAAATGGTAAGAAAAAACACATAAATAAACAGAACAGCTATCAGATTAAATAAAAAGAATTGAGGATTTCTCTTAAATGGCATTTTGTTTTCTTTTTCACTTTTTTTAATTATTATTTTTATTATACTTTAAGTTCTGGGGTACATGTGCAGAAGGTGCGGGTTTGTTACGGAAGTACACACGTGCGATAGTGGTTTGCTGCACTCATCAACCTGTGATCTACATTAGGTATTTCTCCTAATGCTGCCCCTCCCCTAGCCCATCACCTCCCGACAGGCGCCAGTGTGTGATGTTCCCCTCCCGGTGTCCATGTGTTCTCATTGTTCAACTCCCATTTACGAGTGAGAACATGTGGTGTTTGCTTTTCTGTTCTTGTGTTAGTTTGCTGAGAATGATGGTTTCCAGCTTCATCCATGTCCCTGCAAAGGACATGAACTCATCCTTTTTTATGACTGCATAGTATTCCATGTTGTATATGTGCCACATTTTCTTTACATTACATTTTCAATACATTACTGTTGACTACAAATACAATGTTATACAACGGCACTCTAGAGTTGATTCATCTTGCTTGACTCAAACTTTACATCCATTGATTAGTAATTCCTCATTTCCCCCTCTCTTCAGCCACTGGTAACCACAATTCTACTCTTCGATTATATGAATTTGACTATTTTAGATATCTCATATCATTGAAATCATGCAGAATTTATCTTTCTGTGACTGGCCTATTTCACATAGCTTAATATCTGCAAGGTTTAACCATGTTGTCACGTATATGGCCTAATTTCCTTCTTTTCAAAGGCTGAATAGTGTTCAATTGTGTTATATAATACATTTCCTGTACCCATTTACCTGTTGATGGACATTTAGGTTCTTACAATAGCTTGGCTAACAATTACTAGTGATTAATTGAATTAGACCATGGTACACAGTCCTATGTTACAGCAATGTAAGTTTCAAAGTAAACCATGATCTTTAAGAATTACATTTTAAAATAACCATAACTGTAAATGTATGTTACATCAGCTGATATCGTGATTTCAGCACATGCAAGAAATTAATTTTGTTTGCCCTTCCCACTCACTCATCATTTCTGAGATTTAGTAAGCACTCAAGCCTATCAATAATGCTTCATTATGTACATCCTTCTCTTTCTGTCCTAGGGGGAATATTTTACAAGAGAGAACGGGCAGATATTCATGGGAAATGCAAAAAATTTTCCATCTTTCATTTACATGTGGAATAATTACCTGATTCCTAAATACAACTTTCCCAAGGGTCTGAAATAGAAGCACAGGAAACTTTGGGGTCTATTATTTCCCAACATAATATCTTTATATCACAGAGGAAAAAAATTAAGTCAAAAGGTATCTGAAAGCTTTCTAGATTTTAAAATAAGAAGCACATTACTATTTGTTCTGTGACTATACAAAAATTTACATTACGGCAGAAAATACAAATAAATCATAAGATAACTATCTCCTGGAAAGACCCACCTATACCATATCTACATTATTTTTTTTATTATACTTTAAGTTCTAGGGTACATGTGCATAATGTGCAGGTTTGTTACATATGTATACTTGTGCCATATTGCTGTGCTGCACCCATCAACTCGTCAGCACCCATTAACTCATCATTTACATCAGGTATAACTCCCAATCTCCTCTAGCCATTTTCTCACAGTGTCAGGAATACTGTTGGCTGAATGAGACTGTGCATTTCTCCACAGTAAGGATTTGGGAGCATTCCTAGAGGGCAGCTAAAGTCCATAATGCAAGCTACCACAAGCCAAGAAATCTGACCTTTCCCCTTCGCTGTCACAGTTTCTTTATCTTACCTAGCAATACACAGAATAGGATTGGAAACCTTCCAGGTGGGTAGTGAGTATTTGCTGAACAATCATCTGATCTTCCCAATTGGCTATTGTAGTAGAATATGAGTATGTAGACTTCTTTAGCTAGGATTGGTAGGAACAAACTCTCCAAGGAGACTTTTGAAACAGGGCCTTGCCCTGTTGCCCAGGCTGGAGTACAGTGGTGCAATTTTGGCTCATGGCAGCCTTGACCTCCCAGGCTCAAACAAACCTCTCACCTCAGCCTCCCCAGTAGTAAGGACTAAAGGTTTGTGCCACCGTGCCTGGCTAATTTTGTTCATTTTTTGTAGAAACGAGGTCTCACTATGTTGCCCGGGCTGGTCTCTATCCCCCGGGCTCAAGCAATTCTCCCTTCTCAGCCTCCCAAAATGCTGAGATATCAGGCATGAACCACTGTGCACAGCCTCCAAGGAGGCGATATTTGAACTGAACTGCCAGTGATAAGGAAGGGGTAACCAGAGAGGGAAGAGTACTTTAAGAAGAAGAAACAATAAATTCAAATACTATGAGACAGGAAAGAGCTGGTTGTGTTCAAGAATAAAAAGGTCAGCAGAGTGACTGAAAGGTTGTGAATTGGGGGAAGAGTAGAGAGGGATGAGTCAGAGAAATAGACAAATTATGTAAATCTTGTAAGATGTATATTCAGAATTTCTAATTTATTATAAGTGGATATGAGGAGTCATTGGAGATTTGTTTTTAATGAAAAATTCCAAACATACTTTTAAAAGAGAGAATGACATAATAATCCTCATAGAGCTATTACCCAAATTTAATAATTATCAACATTTTGTCATATTTACTTCATCTGTCTTCTTTGCTTTAGTTTACTTAAGCACTTAAATTAAATCCCAGACTTCATGGTATTTCACTTCTATATATATAATTTAGCATGCATCTCTGAAAAGTATGAATATTTTCTTACATAACCACAATGCCATTGTCACACCTAACTTAGAAAATAATGTCTTTAGTGTCATCTAATAACTAAACAATAATTACATTTATTCAGTTATGTCACAAATAACTTTTCACTATTGCTTTATTTAAAGCAGGATCCAAACAAATTCCACTCTTTACATTTGTTTTTATTCATTTTCCACCCTAAAGCAATAACCGCCTCCTTTTGTCCCTGTTACTGATTCGTAAAAGAATACAAGTCTCTTTTCTTGGTGAATGCCCGGATATAATGGATTCAATGAACTGTGATGCTGTTAACTTGTCCAACTAACTCCCACATTTCTTTAAATGAAAACTACTTCTTTATTGGATTCAGGTTCCACTTTTAGACAAAATTACTTTATAGACTGTACTGTGTATTCCACCTTGAGGGAACACTCAGTTTCTGGGTGTCATTTTTACTGATTGATTGGTGGGTTCATGTGGTAGCAGCCTGATCCCTCCATTGTAAAGTTCCCTGTAAGTCTTCATTCGGTGCTTCTGTTGTGGCTCAGAAAATAATCCCACAAAATGAAGTCTTCAGAAGCAGCCTCAGAAGCAAAAGTTTTGCTTTGACTTTCTCTTCCTCTTGTATCTCTCAGTTCCATCCTCCCCTGAGGCTAGCCATAGAAACTAGAATCCTTTTTCTCGAAGATGGGTCAGAGAAACCAGGAGCTCTTTTCTCCACCCAGCCATAAAAGTTCAAAATACTGCTTTAATTTTCCCTCCAACTTTCTGCGTAAAAACTGGTCATAAAGAAATGATCCTGAAGGGGGCGGAGCAAGATGGCCGAATAGGAACAGCTCCAGTCTCCAACTCCCAGCGCAAGCGACACAGAAGACCGGTGATTTCTGCATTTTCAACTGAGGTACTGGGTTCATCTCACTGGGGAGACGATTGGTGCTGGTCAGCTGCTGCAGCCCGACCAGCGAGAGCTGAAGCAGGGCGAGGCATTGCCTCACCTGGAAAGCGCAAGGGGGAAGGGAATCCCTTTTCCTAGTCAGGGGAACTGAGACACACAACATCTGGAAAATTGGGTAACTCCCACCCCAATACTGCACTTTAAGCAAACAGGCACACCAGGAGATCATATCCCACACCTGGCCGGGAGGGTCCCACGCCCACGGAGCCTCCCTCATTGCTAGCATAGCAGTCTGTGATCTACCGGCAAGGCAGCAGCGAGGCTGGGGGAGGGGCGCCCGCCATTGCTGAGGCTTAAGTAGGTAAACAAAGCTGCTGGGAAGCTCGAACTGAGTGGAGCTCACAGCAGCTCAAGGAAACCTGCCTGTCTCTGTAGACTCCACCTCTGGGGACAGGGCACAGTAAACAATAACAAACGCAGCAGAAACCTCTGCAGACGCAAACAACTCTGTCTGACAGCTTTGAAGAGAGCAGTGGATCTCCCAACACGAAGGCTGAGATCTGAGAAGGGACAGACTGCCTGCTCAAGTGGGTCCCTGACCCCTGAGTAGCCTAACTGGGAGACATCCCCCACTAGGGGCACTCTGACACCCCACACCTCACAGGGTGGAGTACACCCCTGAGAGGAAGCTTCCAAAGCAAGAATCAGACAGGTACACTCGCTGTTCAGAAATATTCTATCTTCTGCAGCCTCTGCTGCTGATACCCAGGCAAACAGGGTCTGGAGTGGACCTCAAGCAATCTCCAACAGACCCACAGCTGAGGGTCCTGACTGTTAGAAGGAAAACTATCAAACAGGAAGGACACCTACACCAAAACCCCATCAGTACATCACCATCATCAAAGACCAGAGGCAGATAAAACCACAAAGATGGGGAAAAAGCAGGGCAGAAAAGCTGGAAATTCAAAAAATAAGAGCGCATCTCCCCCGGTAAAGGAGCGCAGCTCATCGCCAGCAACGGATCAAAGCTGGACGGAGAATGACTTTGACGAGATGAGAGAAGAAGGCTTCAGTCCATCAAACTTCTCAGAGCTAAAGGAGGAATTACGTACCCAGCGCAAAGAAACTAAAAATCTTGAAAAAAAAAGTGGAAGAATTGATGGCTAGAGTAATTAATGCAGAGAAGGTCATAAACGAAATGAAAGAGATGAAAACCATGACACGAGAAATACGTGACAAATGCACAAGCTTCAGTAACCGACTCGATCAACTGGAAGAAAGAGTATCAGTGATTGAGGATCAAATGAATGAAATGAAGCGAGAAGAGAAACCAAAAGAAAAAAGAAGAAAAAGAAATGAACAAAGCCTGCAAGAAGTATGGGATTATGTAAAAAGACCAAATCTACATCTGACTGGGGTGCCTGAAAGTGAGGGGGAAAATGGAACCAAGTTGGAAAACACTCTTCAGGATATCATCCAGGAGAACTTCCCCAACCTAGTAGGGCAGGCCAACATTCAAATCCAGGAAATACAGAGAACGCCACAAAGATACTCCTTGAGAAGAGCAACTCCAAGACACATAATTGCCAGATTCACCAAAGTTGAAATGAAGGAAAAAATCTTAAGGGCAGCCAGAGAGAAAGGTCGGGTTACACACAAAGGGAAGCCCATCAGACTCACAGCAGATCTCTCGGCAGAAACTCTACAAGCCACAAGAGAGTGGGGGCCAATATTCAACATTCTTAAAGAAAAGAATTTTCAACCCAGAATTTCATATCCAGCCAAACTAAGTTTCATAAGTGAAGGAGAAATAAAATCCTTTACAGATAAGCAAATGCTTAGAGATTTTGTCACCACTAGGCCTGCCTTACAAGAGACCCTGAAGGAAGCACTAAACATGGAAAGGAACAACCGGTACCAGCCATTTCCAAAACATGCCAAAATGTAAAGACCATCGAGGCTAGGAAGAAACTGCATCAACTAACGAGCAAAATAACCAGTTAATATCATAATGGCAGGATCAAGTTCACACATAACAATCTTAACCTTAAATGTAAATGGACTAAATGCTCCAATGAAAAGACACAGACTGGCAAACTGGATAAAGAGTCAAGACCCATCAGTCTGCTGTATTCAGGAGACCCATCTCACATGCAGAGACATACATAGGCTTAAAATAAAGGGATGGAGGAAGATTTACCAAGCAAATGGAGAACAAAAAAAAGCGGGGGTTGCAATACTAGTCTCTGATAAAACAGACTTTAAACCATCAAAGATCAAAAGAGACAAAGAAGGCCATTACATAATGGTAAAGGGATCAATTCAACAGGAAGAACTAACTATCCTAAATATATATGCACCCAATACAGGAGCACCCAGATTCATAAAGCAAGTCCTTACAAAGAGACTTAGACTCCCATACAATAATAATGGGAGACTTCAACAACCCACTGTCAACATTAGACAGATCAACGAGACAGAAAGTTAACAAGGATATCCAGGAATTGAACTCATCTCTGCAGCAAGCAGACCTAATAGACATCTATAGAACTCTCCACCCCAAATCAACAGAATATACATTCTTCTCAGCACCACATCATACTTACTCCAAAATTGACCACGTAATTGGAAGTAAAGCACTCCTCAGCAAATGTAAAAGAACAGAAATGATAACAAACTGTCTCTCAGACCACAGTGCAATCAAACTAGAACTCAGGACTAAGAAACTCAATCAAAACCGCTCAACTACATGGAAACTGAACAACCTGCTCCTGAATGACTACTGGGTACATAACGAAATGAAGGCAGAAATAAAGATGTTCTTTGAAACCAATGAGAACAAAGATAAAACATACCAGAATCTCTGGGACACATTTAAAGCAGTGTGTAGAGGGAAATTTATAGCACTAAATGCCCACAAGAGAAAGCAGGAAAGATCTAAAATTGACACTCTAACATCGCAATTAAAAGAACTAGAGAAGCAAGAGCAAACACATTCGAAAGCTAGCAGAAGGCAAGAAATAACTAAGATCAGAGCAGAACTGAAGGAGATAGAGACACAAAAAACCCTCCAAAAAAATCAATGAATCCAGGAGTTGGTTTTTTGAAAAGATCAACAAAATTGACAGACCGCTAGCAAGACTAATAAAGAAGAAAAGAGAGAAGAATCAAATAGACACAATTAAAAATGATAAAGGGGATATCACCACTGACCCCACAGAAATACAAACTACCGTCAGAGAATACTATAAACACCTCTACGCAAATAAACTGGAAAATCTAGAAGAAATGGATAATTTCCTGGACACTTACACTCTTCCAAGACTAAACCAGGAAGAAGTTGAATCCCTGAATAGACCAATAACAGACTCTGAAATTGAGGCAATAATTAATAGCCTACCAACCAAAAAAAGTCCAGGACCAGATGGATTCACAGCTGAATTCTACCAGAGGTATAAGGAGGAGTTGGTACCATTCCTTCTGAAACTATTCCAATCAATAGAAAAAGAGGGAATCCTCCCTAACTCATTTTATGAGGCCAACATCATCCTGATACCAAAGCCTGGCAGAGATACAACAAAAAAAGAGAATTTTAGACCAATATCCCTGATGAACATCGATGCAAAAATCCTCAATAAAATACTGACAAACCGGATTCAGCAACACATCAAAAAGCTTATCCACCATGATCAAGTGGGCTTCATCCCTGGGATGCAAGGCTGGTTCAACATTCGCAAATCAATAAACATAATCCAGCATATAAACAGAACCAAAGACAAGAACCACATGATTATTTCAATAGATGCAGAAAAGGCTTTTGACAAAATTCAACAGCCCTTCATGCTAAAAACGCTCAATAAATTCGGTATTGATGGAACGTACCTCAAAATAATAAGAGCTATTTATGACAAACCCACAGCCAATATCATACTGAATGGGCAAAAACTGGAAAAATTCCCTTTGAAAACTGGCACAAGACAGGGATGCCCTCTCTCACCACTCCTATTCAACATAGTGTTGGAAGTTCTGGCTAGGGCAATCAGGCAAGAGAAAGAAATCAAGGGTATTCAGTTAGGAAAAGAAGAAGTCAAATTGTCCCTCTTTGCAGATGACATGATTGTATATTTAGAAAACCCCATTGTCTCAGCCCAAAATCTCCTTAAGCTGATAAGAAACTTC